>NC_041399.2:133018753-133261253 GCF_900747795.2 Erpetoichthys calabaricus | reverse complement strand
CTCTCCATTTCTGTCAGGCTGGATGGTAGAGGATCCCCAAATCCAGGTGTGAAAAACTTGTTGCATCTTTCCCAAGAAGACTCATGGCTGTATTAGCTCAAAAGGGTGCTTCTACTAAATACTGAGCAAAGGGTCTGAATACTTAGGACCATGTGATATTTCAGTTTTTCTTTTTTAATAAATCTGCAACGATTTCAAAAATTCTTTTTTTTGTCTGTCAATATGGGGTGCTGTGTGTACATTAATGAGGGAAAAAATTAATTTAAATGATTTTAGCAAATGGCTGCAATATGACAAAGAGTGAAAAATTGAAGGGGGTCTGAATACTTTCCGTACCCACTGTATATATTATATACACACACACATTTTTTTTCCTAGTACTTTTCATTGTTAATATAACAGACCAACATAACTCTCCACCAAACAAGTTCAAAATAATTTTACGGTCCTCGCAATATGTTGGTTTAAAGAGAACTTTTGGAAAATTGCTATATTTTTCTTTACTATTCTGTGTGAAATTTACTCTTAAATTTTAATTTACTCTTCCATCTATGCTCCCAAGTTCCTAAGATTTCATGTTAAAGTAATCAGTGGCATTAGCCTTTTGTATAAATTTGTCTTTTCATAATGTTCATATTGTTAGGCTTAATATATTATTTTAGTTTTCTTTCTCATACTGTATACCTTATTGACTCAGAATAAAGGCAGTAGCTCATCTTTTGCTGTCTCAGACATTATTTTGTGTCATTTGTAACACAGTCATCAGAATTTCACACATAATTCTTAATGGGGTCAAAAAAAAAAAAAGTGTGTTTTTGATAAGTGTACTAAACTGTATAACTCAAAGAAGTAATTTTTAGGGCCAAATATACATGCATGTTCACTAAGATTATAAAATATTTTTCATAAAACAGTAGTCTGCGGTGGGTTGGCACCCTGCCCAGGATTGTTTCCTGCCTTGTGCCCTGTGTTGGCTGGGATTGGCTCCAGCAGACCCCCGTGACCCTGTGTTCGGATTCAGCAGGTTGGAAAATGGATGGATGGATAAAACAGTAGTTATAACTGTAAGCACCTATTATTTGATGATACCTACTAGTGTATGTAGAAATTTTTCTCATTAAACTTTAGCCTGTATTTAAATTTTGCCATGTTCAATTGTATTGCAAACTACGCGGTATTTACTGAGTTCATTTTTCTTTTAGCCACATGTCTGTATACTGTGTATCACTTTTGCCATTTCCACCCCCAAATCATTATTTTTAAGCAAATGGTTCCTCCCTAACTTATGTTTAAATTTTTTCTTTTTTTTTTTTGCCTTTTTTTGTTTATTTTTTATTCAGTAGCCTCATTAGCATTAGACCCAAGCGCTACTCAGGCTGCAAAAACGTTGCTAAAAGTGTTACTCCCGAGTGTCACTTGGGCCACTGTACAGATGCATCTTACGTAAGCGTTAGAACCGAGAATCACTCGGGATGTAAAAGTGTTTTCATTGCTGCCTTTCTTTAGAGAAATCATGTCCGAGTGCAGGTTTTCACTAATTATGTGCTTTACCAACTTTGATGAGAATACCCATCCAGCACACAAACTGAAGAAAACTATAGCAAAATTTTGGAGCGTTTACATTCCTGACCTTGATGTCAGTATCGATGAAAATCTCATGGCTTATAAGGGTAGACTGTCAGGGATACAGTACATGATATCAAAAAGAGCAAGATTTGGCTTAAAGTTTTATGAGCTTTGTGAATCTAAAACAGGATACATTTGGAATTTGGTTCTGTATACAGCATGGTGCATCCCAACCATCGTAGCATGAGCTAAATTACATCGAGGTGCACGAGTAGCTTGGTAGAAGGGTAAAGTGCATGAGCTGAAATGGAAAGACAAAAAAGTTGTCTTTTTAGCACTTTATATAATGCAGCTACAGTCACTATACAGGCAAAATGCTAACAAGCAGGTTACAAAGCCTTGGGCTACCATAAAACAATGGGCGGTGTATATCATGCAGATCAAGAATTGACTTTCTATTCCGTTATGAGGAGGCAACAAATGAAAAACTACAAAAAGATATTTTGTCATCTAGTGGAACATTGTATTTGGAATGCATTCATCTTAAAGCTGGCAAAACTATCTCAGGCAAATTTTATATGCCAGCTTGTAGAACAAATCATTACCGCACATCCATAATACCACTAAAGAGACGCGGTCAACCCAGCACATCCAGGTCAATCCACAGCATCTTACTGGTAGACATTTTATTGAATATATACTTCCAACAGAAATAAAAAAAAAAAAAAAAACAGAATCCAATTCGTACCTATGCAGTGTACTGTTCAAAAACTGCTAAATCTGGAAAGAAAATCTGAAAAGAAACACACTATTATTGTCCCAACTGTAACATTAGATTGTGTCTTTCATCATGCTTTAAGATTTACCCCACAAAGGACTCATTTGGAGATTATACACTCACTGTTTTGGAATCATTAATATTATTATTGCTGTTATTTTTTTATTATTGATCACTTCATATTATTTTTATTCATAATTACTATTATTTGTATCATTTTTGAGATGAAAATGTAATTTTTCATGCCAAAAAAATGCATTTATTTCTACTTTTTTTTTTTTTTTAAATAAATGCAACACTAAGGAGGTTAATTTACAATCCCTTCTGTTAATATTATTTCCATTTACTATTTGTCTATTTCCTGCTATTTTGTTTTTTTTTTATCTATTATATAGTTTCTTTGTGTGTAATCATGTTGTACCATGTTCTTTGCGTTTTATGGGTGGATCCGCAGGAGGCAGGGTCATCTGTAAGTCACCGCTAAGGAACCACACCCAGCCTATAAAGGCAGCCTGGAAAAGCAAGTTCCTTCTGGTTCATTTAAATGTGCTTTGGTGTAATTGAGTGTTCTCTTTATGAGTACTGCCCTTCTATTTCTTTTCCTGGTTTTCTCCGATTTTGATTATTTCAAATTTGAATGTTGTGGATTGCCTCTTAAGAAAATCCTTCTTAAAATATTTTGTTATTCCCCTCCATTCTTTGTTGTTAATCTCTTCTTTTATAAAATGTATGAAACCGCCCTTTTCACATAAGCCAGTGGTTAACGATTATCCTCTCCCCTGTGAGGAATTTTATTTATTTTTTGGACCTTGTTAATACAATTGTTTTTAATTTGTAGGCTTAAGCAAGCCCATAGAGCAAAAGCTCAGGCTGTCTTGGAGTGTTTCCTTCTCTGAGATGACTGGTAAGGGGTCTGGTCTGCTTTGTTATCCTATTTTTGAAGCATCACACCTTTTGCTATTTGTGTGCTGCTGAATCACATCAATCATTTACACAGATTGTAAACCATAACTATCCCAGCACCATTTTTGACATCCACTACCTGTGGAATAGATCATGCAGCAGAAGCATCAGCACCATCTGTTGTTTTCTTTGTTTAATACACTTCTGCACTCAGACACACAGATCAGACCCTGAAACCACAATCACTTCTACTCTGGATAGTTCCATACGAAGTGACTTTAAAAAATATATTTTGAAAGCTGGCATACATTGAAGATTGTATCATACTCTCTATTGCTGTGAAATATTTTGTTACTGTCTCATAAAACGTCCACATATCATTAGACCAGTTGATCCTCTCTCTAAACATATTCTGAGAGCATTTTAATACATCAGCATTGTGTAGTTTGTTTGGTTTTTTTTTTTGCTTGCTTGTTACAATTGAATTGGTGGATTTATCTGTAGTAAAAAATGTTACTCTACTAGCTTGTCATTACCAAGGTTACCTTAAAATTCTTTTGAATGATAATAATGCATAGGAATTTTTTCCCCATTCTTAGTGACCTTCAATAAAGAATTATTAAAGACTGGCTCATTATAAAATTAATACCTGTGCTGTATGTGGCACAAGCTTTACGTTGACGATTTTGTAAAGACAAACAACCAGTAAAACCATTTTTCAAGCTACATACCAACACCATACAACCTGACAGGTCCTAATTACTCAAAAATATTTAAAATACTGGGGAACCCATCACCTAAATCAATTTCAGTAGAATATACCATTTATTAGTGCAGCATTGAA
The DNA here is from genome assembly GCF_900747795.2 of Erpetoichthys calabaricus. Classification (NCBI taxonomy): domain Eukaryota; kingdom Metazoa; phylum Chordata; class Cladistia; order Polypteriformes; family Polypteridae; genus Erpetoichthys; species Erpetoichthys calabaricus. Next base: position 133,257,162 of record NC_041399.2, on the reverse strand, counting down.
ATTTCTGTTTTAGTGATTTAAAATATAATTTATCACAGTATATTGATTTCAGTAAATCAAATTGTTTGTCTTCACATTACTAAAAACATACTAGTCTTAAATTTAAATTGTTTTACGAAACTGATTTCCTTAAAATTACTTGAGTTACAGTAACATCAGTAAATCTACAATGCATATTTTGAGACAAGACTTAAAACATCTTTGTACTGATTTTTAGCCACCAAGTTCACAGAGTGATACAGAAAGCAAGATATAACCTATACTTTAATGATAATAAATAAAATATGTATTCATCCAACTACAAAAAGAACATATCTTGAAATGGATTAGAAAAGGATAATTTTAAAATCTGGCCTCTCCCACTTAATTCATGTCTACAGTATATGCCCAATCAGAGAAATATCTATATTCGTATCTCTGTATGTCCTATACTAACAACCTCCAATAAATAAAATGACATCAACTCATATGTATATTTGAAAACAAATACTAAAAACTATTTTTTATATCAAATGTTCACTAAATATACAATTTAGCTATGGAAAAAAATGACATCTTTAATTTGAGCCATATATTAGATTTACTTCAACACATGCCTGTTATCATTGAAACTCAATATTGATTATATAAATAAAAAAAAATCCACACTACTTCAAAACCCTCGCCAATATTTTTAACAAAAAATTCATTCTAAAATTAAAACAAAAAAACATTTTAAATCAAAGAAACATTACTTTTTACTTAAAATAAAATGACTAATATTTCTTACTTGAAGTGGTTTTTCAGAGCTCACACCTTCAACCAAACAGCAAGTGATGTTAGGAGTTTGTCTATAAGTCTCACAGATTAAGTTATAGTTTACTGTACTTTACAAAGTTCAGGATATTTGTGACCATTTTCTTCCTGCTGTTTAACTAATGCTTCCAAAACACATCTTATCACTTCTATCATTTCTCAGAAACATCCGTGTTTTAAAAAGTTAACCTAGTTTGAACTCTTTTAGCATAATCAACAAACTGAACAGATAAAAATACCCTTGTAAACTCCAGCCGGTTGCCACATGCCTTCAGCGTGAAATCACATGATACCATGGCTAAACAAATTTCAGCATCACTAGCAACATTTGGCATTCCAAATTTACATGTCAAATACTGTGGTTGTTAAAAAGAATGGTTTAACAAGTGTGATGCAATTAATAAGATAGCTCTCATTCCTAGACTAAAACAGTAAAGTCAGCAATGGGAGGCAACTTGCAATTAGGGAAACACCTCAACATTTCCATACCTGCTGCACAAACCCATAACCAGTGCAACAGAGAATAACATCTAACACACGTTGATATTTCTATTAATTTTATTAATGTCTAAAAACATGTTAGATGGATAATTGTGCAAATATTTAAGTGCAAGAAAGCTGTATAAGCAAGTTGTTACTCTGGGACTAGTTTAGCTGAAGCCAGACATACTGTATAACAGGCATGTCAAACACGCAGCCCGCAACAGAAATCTGTGTGACCCGCATGACAGATCCAAGTTAGCACTAAACTTGTACAAAATGATTACTATCATTTGTGATTGAATCATTCTGCATCTTTGCCGTTACTTATTGACTTTTCTTACTTCTGCCTTCTGACAAAAGTGCATTTTCCCATGGCATTACGGTACCGAAAAACGTCATCTGCTAGTATAGCCACGAGCCTTGTCCAAAGTTAATGAGCCGTGACGTCGCAACTGAAGTGCTAGGCTGCACCAGCCTGGCAGCAGGGGTGGCCTTAGGCATGTGCAAACTGTGCACCTGCACAGGGCCGCCACGCCAATATATATTGAATATAAAACAGAAAGAGAAAATAACGACACAGCTGACAGCAATGTGGCCGAAGGACATTGTGTTTCTTATTAATTAGTACGCTGTTTTTACTAATGTCGCTCGAGTCAGAGCAGTAAGCTATATGTAGTATTATAACGTTCTGCCGAAATGAGAATATCATGGGCCGCCATTTGGTTTTCAAGTTACAGACACGCGCATATAGAAGCGTGTCATGAGCACGAGGCGGCTATGCAGTGTCCACAACGGACGTGGCCATCCGCTGTGCATAAGATACCATATTGACATTGGTGGGCGAAGGGGCCACCAATTCTTTCTCTGCCCAGGGCTGCCACAAGCCTACAGCCGCCCCTGGCAGGCTACACTATTGGCTGGGCTGCTGAGACTGGCCACTGGGCAGAACTGACCATCACGAGTAGTAATAGCTCGCATATTTTCACGTTTTTTTGCTCTAGTTTTATGTAATTTTGTGCTAGTATTGTAACGAACAGTTAGTGCAGACTACAGCTGAAGATCTGAAGTGGACGCGAGAAGTTGGTAAGTTGTTTATTAACAAATTTTTGTGATTTCGAGTTTGTAAAATTAGTGTAGGTCAGGGGGCTTTTTGCATATCGGCTTTATTTTACAATATAAACTTTGAAGTAAACTTAGTAAAGTAAAATTAGATTTTTGGAGGCTTTGTTTTCCAACTTGAATTACTGAGCAATGAATTCAGTGAGCGTTTTCATAATTTCAGTTCACACGAACAGGACTTTGCGCTGTTTACGTCATCATACTCTTACAACGTTGAGAATGCACCTGAGAATATCCAAATGGAATTGATTGAACTGCAGTCAGATTCTATTCTGAAGGCAAAATACAATGAAGTTGGTGTGCCAGGCTTGTATGCTTACCTGCCACCCTCGTATGTGCAGATCCGTAAGTTGGCATCGAGAGCACTGTCTATGTTCAGAAGCACTTACCTTTATGAGCAATTGTTTTCATTAATGAAAGCTACCAAAACCCCACATCGCTCAAGACTTACCATCGAGCAACTTTCAACCCTCATAAAAGTTGCAGCTGCACAAGATTTCAAGCCTGATATTGACGAACTGGTTACGAACAAGAGGTGTCGGGACAAAAGAAATAGATTGCACACTGTAAGACTCTTATATAAGCAATGAATATAATAATATAAGGACCTAGCTAAGAGGCTAAGACTCTAATTGTATGCTGTTGTATGGAGATTGTATGGAAATAAATTGCTTTTCTTTAAACTTTAAGTGTTACATTTTTTAAAGTTTTCCATTTTGTCATCTTTTTAGTTAGCCAATAAAAGGTGTCATTTTGCTTGGCTTTTCTCTACAGTATTGGAAAGAAAGCTACAGTAACTTTGTATAATAGTATTTGTTACAGTGCGGCCCGCTGACGCACGTATGGCAGTTGAAGCGGCCCACCAATGGTAGTGAGTTTGACATACCTGTTGTATAATATATACATCTGAATACAACCATGAGTGAATTTTGCTTAAAACTAAATGGGAACAATTAGACAGCTCACTGACTGTCACATTTCTAAACCAATCCAATGTTTCACTCAGAGTAGGTCTTGTGATTTTGAACTGCAACGATCACATGGTCCAAGTAAACCTGGTCTGAAATAACAGCTAGCTTCCGTTTACGATGAACTGTCTACAGTGGAAACGTCTCATAAAAAATCCTATTAGACATATAAATGTCTGTCACATGTGAAGAGAGTACACTGCATGTTTTAACAATAAACATAATCTGATGCAAGGGAAAAATGTTTGAATTCAATAGCATCAATGGACGAATGGCAAACGTCAACACTATGTTGTCACAAGTGCCATGTGCACTTTGAGTTGTTCTCCATTATGAGGACAGTGTAGCAGTAGGTTTAAACTTGAAAGAATAAGCAGCTATATTCATGAAAATATGAACTGCAAAATATGCATCTGAAGTAAACTATGCGTCACAATCTGTCAAAATGAATGCCGTTAAGACAGCTGATGAAGAATGCCACAGGAGATGCATATTTCATTACTTAAAAACAGCCAAAATCAACAAATCTGCCTAAAAACACCAGTAGATTCAAAGATGAGACCTCACAACATCCACCTTTTGACTGCACATCTAAAATAAAAGTTACATTACTGACTAATTAGAAATGCAAACATGCCATGACAAAATATATATATATATATCTATAGACCAAAATGCTTATCTAATTTCAACAATAACAACCACTTATTTCTTGTATTGCCCCAAAAATCACATAAGGAATGCCTCAATGAGCTTTAAAACTGGAATCCATGAAGCCTACGAAAAAAGTCGTAATGCCGGGCCTCGTCAGGATTTTGTCATTATTGCTAAAACATGAAGAGTTTTAGTTATGTGTTCAACATTTCTTGCATCACATTTCCCGTCATCCTACATTTACCCAGATCGTTGTAGACACAGAACACACATGAAATGTATGTATTCCAAATAACAATATATTATTTGCCGTATATAATTCCAGACACCTCACACCCAGATAAACAGACCTGAGCTCAGAGAATTTAGTGTCTGACTTGACTTCAACTGTCTCAGTCGGGGATAGGATAGCAGGCTGTTTGCTGCTTGTGCTGACTGACATATTTGCAAAACAAAGATGCTGATGAAGAGGTGTGAAGGAATCTAAGGTGGCCTGGCATTATGACTTTTTTGTAGGCTTCTGGGATTCTAGTGTTAATTGTCCCTGGTTTTTGACAGACCCTCTGCCTTGACTTTCAAAGAAGACAAGAAAAAAGGACAATTCTGCAATAATGCTCTACATAATATAAAAAAAAAAAAGTACAAATTGGATTAGGGTGACCTTATGACCCTACCACGAAAAAACCACACGTTTTTAAAATCACAAAAACTAAACTATTTCATTGCAGCACTTGTTCAAAGTAAATTTAGAAATGGAGCCTATAGCATTGTAATAGCTACTAAAAAAATCTTAAGTACCGTAAAATCATTTGATCATTTTTGTTTTAATTTATATGCCTATAATTCAATAGTTGAGTGGCTTATTCACTGACTCAATCACTCACTCGTCAACAAAAACATTCCTGTTTAGTTAAAAAGCTGAAATTTGGTAGGATGGTATATCTAGGCCAGTAGATATCCACCAAAAAAGGACATTTCAATATATAAATATTCAGGGATAAAATCTCCTACAACTGAAAAACTAAATACCCAAAATCTCAAAAATGCTTTGACATATATAAAATATAGTAACATAGAAAAAAAATTAGCATACGTTTTCTCAATAAATTTTTTATGTTCGATATTTTTTATTATTATGCTTTATTGAAACAAAACAGAAGTGATTGACGAGCCATGCAAACCGTAATGTTAGCCAATAGGGTGGATGGTTGAAGGTTTGGTATCCTGGACTGGAAGAGACCCACATCATCATATTGTAAAAACAGAAGGAGAAAGTTCGGTGAAGCTCAAGAAAGAAATACTATACGTGAGTAAATGGTAAAAATAAATGAAAACTGTAAATACATAATAAAAATAATAGTAATACTAACAATAATAATAGGTAAACCTGCACTGCTGCATCACAGGTATAAGACACTATTAATATATGTTGATCAGCAATGTTGGCATTGGAGGTAGTGTTGAGGGGGGGAGGCTGGTGGACATGACATATGTAAATATCATCGGTGTCCAGAAAGTTCAAGGGGAGACTACACAAAGAAGGGGTGAGCAGCATGGAGCAGACTGTCACCTGGAAGAAAGTAGTAAAGCTGTAGAGAAAAGACCTTAAGAGGAGGATTGCTGTGAAGATGGATTCTTCAGTGGAACTTTCTAAGGGAAGCAAGCATGCTCCGAGGCTGTAACACTGGAGTGGACTTGAGGGATTAATGTTACTGTGCTCTGTGGTCAGAACAGTGGAGCAGGGAGCAGAAACATTCATGCTGTGTTTCGAGCCCAAAACATCAGAGGTTCTATATAGTAAATCTTCCTCTCAACAATGGCCTGATGTAACTAGTTCTCAGCTTATTAATGTTTTTCCAGTGTTTATATAGGCCACTGTCTCAAATTTCAATAAATATTTACAATGCGTTCTTTTCCTTTACCCTACTATAGAAGTTCATTACAATATATATTACATATACAGTACATTTAAATATTATTCCTAATAATTAACCATTTCAAATCAAAAAGACATGCTTTCCTTTAAAATTATGTTTTACAATGATGATCAACAAAAGCCAAGTCACTAGGAAAGCAGAAAAAAAAGAAGGAATTCATCTAATGAAGTCAACTTATTTTGCACAAAATGTGTAATGATCCTTAAATTTATTGATAGCTTATTTATCTACAGGAAAAGAGTAAAGTCAGATGTCTGAGACATTATGACTGTGTATGCCATCACACGTTAAGTCTTTCTGCTAATGTTGCAAAAATAAGGGTTTTGAAATTCTATTTAAATAGCCTCGCATATAAAAATAAAAGCATGGCCAGTGTTATGTTCATTGGTCTATGCTAAAATTATTATTTTTCTTTAAATTACTTTATTCATTAGTTATGTACAATTTACATTGTTATACAGTGGTTTCATAATGTAGCAAGGCAAATGTGTATATTTTTTATTGTTAGAATTAACTTCACACTTTGTTTGAAAGTGAGGGGTACATTTCATATGTACAGTAATAATGTAATTTTTTATTTACAGTGCTTTTTGTAACTGACAATGTGTTTTTTGGTATGTGGCAAATAATAATGCACATTAAACATATTATCACTGTTGTCTCATAGCTCCAGAATCTTGTGGTTTTAATCCTGCTCTTGGTAGGATTATTAGTATTAATTCCATTGTCTGGGGGTTTGCCCGAGAGTGCATGGGGCTGCTATCTGGATTCTTCCACATGCCAAAGATGTGATTTTGATTGGTAACTCTAAGCTTTCTTGTGCGTGTGTGTGTGTGTGTGTGTGCCCCAAGACTGAAAAACCTGGCCAAGGCTGGTTTCTGCTGACAACAGTTTATATCCTACCCTCTCTTATTTTAAGGATGTTCTGAGGCAGTCCTTCTATCCTGAAACAACACAAACAGGGGGAAATGTAAATATGCTCCTTCCTGAAATATAAAATACATGACAAGATAAGGACTTATGACAGGTAAAAAAATAATTTTAAATAAAATTAAAAATACAAGTTTTGATCTCCCACTCACCAGTGGAGTGGTTCAGCTACAAGGCACTCTCCTTCTCTTTTCCAGTCTTTCTCTTGTTTTCTGTCTAAAATGTTGTGTGACCCTGTGTTCGGATTCAGCGGGTTGGAAAATGGATGGATGTTGTGTCTCTTCCTTCTACCAGATCCACCTTCTTCACAAAACCTCCTCAGGACTCAATAAGAATTTGGCTATGAAGTGGCTTTAAATCCCCTCCCAGTGTCAGTGCCAACCTACCTGCATTTTAGCTTCTAAAGCACTAGACTAAGAATCTATTTATTGGCTTTTGGCACTATTAATGGGTAGGGTAGGTAAGGCAAGTGGCTGGCTATCTACAGAGGTAGAGGGACTAGCACAGTCTCCTACATTTACGTTTAGTCTTTCCCGAAGGAAATATTTCGGAGCCAAACAGACTTTACGAATTGCCTGGCAAACTGCACTTTTACATAGATTTTCCGCATCGCCTACAGTATATAAAAAGAGTGCCGCTTGCAAAAAAACTCAAAGCAATGCATACTGTCTGTGTGGTTGTGAGAGCCCGACTTCGCCTAGTTTGACTTCGAATATAATGTAGTAATAAATCTTTGAGGTACAATATTCCCCCTCGGCTAAAACGGTAATTTCCTCCGGGAGCAATAAAGGATCTTGCCAATCACGCAAAACCCTCCCTATATGAAATTCTCTTCTTATAATTTGCGCACCGATATCAATTGGTCGCTCATTCATGAACGGTGAAGCCATGACTGAATGAATTCCATGCACGGACACTGATTAAGTGTGTGAGCTAATCCTTGTTTACATAGAACAAACCTGCTCCGAGCAGGTTTGAGGATTTGGATGTGCTGCTATGACAACACATCCAGCAAGAGTTTCGAAAAACCGACAGATCCAGGATCATGCCAAATTGTCAACAATTACATCCGGCTAAACAAGTAATCCACATACGAAAAATACACTCCCAGATCTACTGTTTTAACTAGGGCAGTCACAATACCAAACGTCAAAGTTTTATATAATACTAAGTATTGAAATTCTGTACTATTTTCAATTCCAAATACAGTACATAAGTTAAATAAAGAAAAAAAATTAAATCACAATTTCATATGCATTAAAGCTTTACATTCATGAAAACAAATTCAAATCTTAGTCATTAAATGCGAAAAGTAATGAAATTGTTTTGTAAATGTTCTGTAATCAATAAAAACTAAACACGTTTAAATCAAAAGTATGAGTACATGGAGTAGTAGTACCACTGTTTATGCAACCAAGTATTGAAAAGTTAGAACCTTACATTATATAGTAATTACTAGCAAAATACCCGCGCTTCGCAGCGGAGAAGTAGTGTGTTAAAGAGGTTATGAAAAAGTAAAGGAAACATTTTAAAAATAACGTAATATGATTGTCAATGTAATTGTGTTGTCATTGCTATGAGTGTTGCTGTCTTTTATATATATAATACACACACACACATAAACATATATATACATATATATACACATATTTACATATATATATACACATCCACATATATATATACACATATCAACATATATATATATATATACACACATACATACACACACACACACACACACACACACACACACACACACACATATACATACATATATATATATATATATGAATGGATGAGAAGGTCTGTGATACGGTTTGCATATTTGCAGTTGGAGATCTACAAAGGGAGAAAAAACGAATCACGTATCATAAAATAGTTTTATTCCTGAGCTTTCAACCCGTCAGGGGTCTTCATCAGAGGATAATGCTTAGACTTACAAGAATCAAAGGCAATATATAGCAACACATTCAATGGGGGGTGGGTGGAGGTGACTAAGTCAGTATGATCAAGGGGGGGGGGGTGTATCGTTTAATTAAAGTGCATATGTCCTTCTTAAGTTGGCATATGCTGGGTTTATGTCCAAGTGTCTGTTGATGGCATTTTCATCTGATAGCCAAGACTCGGCCAACTCTCTGGCGCTTTTTCTACTGGCCTTAAATTTTACTTTTACGCTGTCCCAGTTGAATGTGTGTCCTGTCGATTTAGTATGTGCATATATCAAAGATAGTGCGTCCTTTCATTCATATATTATATATATATATATATATCTCAACATACAGATACAGTGGTGTGAAAAACTATTTGCCCCCTTCCTGATTTCTTATTCTTTTGCATGTTTCTCACACAAAATGTTTCTGATCATCAAACACATTTAACCATTAGTCAAATATAACACAAGTAAACACAAAATGCAGTTTGTAAATGGTGGTTTTTATTATTTAGGGAGAAAAAAAAAATCCAAACCTACATGGCCCTATGTGAAAAAGTAATTGCCCCCTGAACCTAATAACTGGTTGGGCCACCCTTAGCAGCAATAACTGCAATCAAGCGTTTGCTATAACTTCAATGAGTCTTTTACAGCGCTCTGGAGGAATTTTGGCCCACTCATCTTTGCAAAATTGTTGTAATTCAGCTTTATTTGAGGGTTTTCTAGCATGAACCGCCTTTTTAAGGTCATGCCATAGCATCTCAATTGGATTCAGGTCAGGACTTTGACTAGGCCACTCCAAAGTCTTCATTTTGTTTTTCTTCAGCCATTCAGAGGTGGATTTGCTGGTGTGTTTTGGGTCATTGTCCTGTTGCAGCACCCAAGATCGCTTCAGCTTGAGTTGACGAACAGATGGCTGGACATTCTCCTTCAGGATTTTTTGGTAGACAGTAGAATTCATGGTTCCATCTATCACAGCAAGCCTTCCAGGTCCTGAAGCAGCAAAACAACCCCAGACCATCACACTACCACCACCATATTTTACTGTTGGTATGATGTTCTTTTTCTGAAATGCTGTGTTCCTTTTATGCCAGATGTAACGGGACATTTGCCTTCCAAAAAGTTCAACTTTTCACTCATCAGTCCACAAGGTATTTTCCCAAAAGTCTTGGCAATCATTGAGATGTTTCTTAGCATAATTGAGACGAGCCCTAATGTTCTTTTTGCTTAACAGTGGTTTGCGTCTTGGAAATCTGCCATGCAGGCCATTTTTGCCCAGTCTCTTTCTTATGGTGGAGTCGTGAACACTGACCTTAATTGAGGCAAGTGAGGCCTGCAGTTCTTTAGACGTTGTCCTGGGGTCTTTTGTGACCTCTCGGATGAGTCGTCTCTGCGCTCTTGGGGTAATTTTGGTCGGCCGGCCACTCCTGGGAAGGTTCACCACTGTTCCATGTTTTTGCCATTTGTGGATAATGGCTCTCACTGTGGTTCGCTGGAGTCCCAAAGCTTTAGAAATGGCTTTATAACCTTTACCAGACTGATAGATCTCAATTACTTCTGTTCTCATTTGTTCTTGAATTTCTTTGGATCTTGGCATGATGTCTAGCTTTTGAGGTGCTTTTGGTCTACTTCTCTGTGTCAGGCAGCTCCTATTTAAGTGATTTCTTAATTGAAACAGGTGTGGCAGTAATCAGGCCTGGGGGTGGCTACGGAAATTGAACTCAGGTATGATACACCACAGTTAGGTTATTTTTTAACAAGGGGGCAATTACTTTTTCACACAGGGCCATGTAGGTTTGGATTTTTTTTCTCCCTAAATAATAAACACCATCATTTAAAAACTGCATTTTGTGTTTACTTGTGTTATATTTGACTAATGGTTAAATGTGTTTGATGATCAGAAACATTTTGTGTGACAAACATGCAAAAGAATAAGAAATCAGGAAGGGGGCAAATAGTTTTTCACACCACTGTATATACATATATATATATATATATATATATATACACACACACACATATATTATATATATATATACATATATATATACACATATATATATATACATATATATATATACACATACATACATACATACATACATACATACATATATATATATATATATATATACACATATATACATATATACATATACATATACAATATATTCTCTTCCATTCATATACAGATATATATTATATATATACACACACACATATATATATATATATACACATACAGAGATATATATATATATATATATATGTGTGTGTATATATATAATATATATCTGTATATGAATGGAAGAGAATATATTATATTATATATATATATATATATATATATATATATATATATATATATATATATATATATATATAGCAAAATACCCGCGCTTCGCAGCGGAGAAGTAGTGTGTTATAATATATGTGTATGTGTATATGTATATATATATATATATGACAGCAACACTTATAACAATGACAACACAATTACATTGACAATTATGTTACGTTATTTTTAAAATGTTTCCTTTACTTTTTCATAACCTCTTTAACACACTACTTCTCCGCTGCGAAGCGCGGGTATTTTGCTAGTATATATATATATATATATATATATATATACACACATACATATACACACATACATGCAGTTTCAATAACATAGAAATCAATATAAACAACATTAACATCATTATCATATGAGAATATGAAGTAATATATAAGAAGCACATTTCATATAAATATAAATTATTAAACAGTAAAATCTTCTTCTGTAATGTGCTACCGTGGCTATTCGTTTGTCTGTCCAGGATTTTAAATCACCTGTAGCTCGCAAACCGTTTCACCTATTGACTTGAAATCTGGTACACATATAGAACGTCACGTCTACTATCCGCTTTATGGGTGATGATTGTATTACTCTTTTTATCCATCCATCCATCCATTTTCCAACCCGCTGAATCCGAACACAGGGTCACGGGGGTCTGCTGGAGCCAATCCCAGCCAACACAGGGCACAAGGCAGGAAACAATCCTGGGTTTTTATCTTTATTTTATTTTATTGTAGAATCAACTCCTATCTGCGCACACCAGGGCGGCCGTGCGCGGATGCGTATGGTGTATTCACTCCACGTTATCGTGCATTGCGCTGTCACTGGTATTTTGATAAAAGAATTTGAACAACATATAAGAAGCGTATAAATTATTAAACAGTAAAACATTAACATTTAAGAAGTAAAGTTACATTAAGTACTACTGCAGTGCCTTTGGGTATACAGTAATCCCTCCTCCATCGCGGGGGTTGCGTTCCAGAGCCACCCGCGAAATAGGAAAATCCGCGAAGTAGAAATCATATGTTTATATGGTTATTTTTAGAATGTCATGCTTGGGTCACAGATTTGCGCAGAAACACAGGAGGTTGTAGAGAGACAGGAACGTTATTCAAACACTGCAAACAAACATTTGTCTCTTTTTCAAAAGTTTAAACTGTGCTCCATGACAAGACAGAGATGACAGTTCCGTCTCACAATTAAAAGAATGCAAACATATCTTCCTTTTCAAAGGAGTGCAAAGCAAGCAGTCAAAAAAAAAAATCAATAGGGCTTTTAAGTATGCGAAGCACCTCCGGTACAAAGCTGTTGAAGGCGGCAGCTCACACCCCCTCTGTCAGGAGCAGGAAGAGAGAGAGAGAGAGAGAGAGAGAGAGAGAGACAGATAAAAAAAATCAATACGTGCCCTTTGAGCTTTTAAGTATGCGAAGCTCCGTGCAGCATGTCACTTCACGAAGCAGCTGCACACAGCCCCCCTGCTCACACCCAGCGCAGCTCAGCGCAAGAGAGAGAGAGAGAGAGAAAGTAAGCTGGATAGCTTCTCAGCCATCTGCCAATAGCGTCCCTTGTATGAAATCAACTGGGCAAACCAACTGAGGAAGCATGTACCAGAAATTAAAAGACCTATTGTCCGCAGAAACCCGCGAAGCAGCGAAAAATCCGCGATATATATTTAAATATGCTTACATATAAAATCCGCGATGGAGTGAAGCCGCGAAAGGCGAAGCGCGATATAGCGAGGGATCACTGTACCTCATTTTTTGTTTGCTCATTACATGCTTAAATGTATACATTTTTTGGTGCACCTACCCGAGAACACGTGACATATAACCGAGCGTGGGAGAAGCATGGATTTTAAACACGCGTTGAGTTCATCTGCTGGTCTCCCTCGTGAAATAACTGGTAATGTTTGACTAAAATCTACAGCGAGTAAAACGACATTACCTCCTATTTTTTTTTTTTTTACGATCTCTGAGATCTTGCTTTTTTCGGTGCAAGGCTTCATAAGCTCTTTTATGTTCTATGGTGTACTTATCCCAAGCCATCATCTTTGAATGTTGCAAGACTTTTGCCTTGTATGTAGATCGGGGTAATTACATTCATTGCATTCCTAGTCTGAATCACAATCGGATTGTATGGGTGGTTACCTGGCACTGTAGGGTTGCTACCCGTCCTTTAAAATGCGGAATCGTCCCGTATTTGAGAATGAAATTGCGCGTCCCGTTTTGAATCAATACGGGACGGAATTTGTCCCGTATTTTTTTTATCATTTTTTTTAAAGCAGCGTCTCATGCAAATCATCCCACACGCATTTTATGAAGATGCCTCCTTTCCTACTTTTCATTGGGTAATACTTGATGCCATCGTTAGTTTGATTGGTCTTTTTAACTGTCCAGTGAGGAGGGCGGGTCTTTTAAGTAGAGTCTGCAAACTGTTGGCACTGGGATGTGGCACCCGCTGCAGTATGAGGAGGGCGGGTCTTTTAAGTAGAGTCTGCAAACTGTTGGCACTGGGATGTGGCACCCGCTGCAGTATGCGTCCCTTATTTTTTTGTATTAAAAGTGGTAACCCTACCTGGCAGGTAACACTTATGTTTGGTCATGAAGTCGTCTAAAATCAGCCATGTGCCCTCTTTTAATTGTGAGAAGCAGATATATATTGCCAAATTCTCGCGCTTTGTTGCGGCGAAGTACTGCTTTTAATTTTTTAAGAAGAAAGTAAAACCTTTTTAAACGGATCGAAAATATACCAATAACAATTTGTTAAGGATCTGTTTTTTTGTGAACCTCGCTTTTCACAGCTGTCCCGCTACGGCGTGTGTTTCGTTTATTTGACAGTATGTAGATCGTGGTAATTAAATTCATGGCATTCGTTTTCTGAATCACAATCTGACTGTATGGATGGTTACCTGCCAGGTTACGCTTGTGGTTGGTCAGGAAGTCGCCTTACATCCGCCACGTGCCCTCTTTCTGTTCCCAGAAGCTGATCATAGAATGGTTAATAGTTTACTTTCAAATAATGCAAAGAGTATGCGACACGTGTTTCTCCTTAATTCTGGGCTCATCAGGCATACACACTCACTGCATCCCCTCTCGAGAATCGAATATCGTCAGCGCCAGAGTTGAAGCCCCTAACGTTGCGGTCAGCAAGTGGGCTAACATCCGCCATGTGCCGTCGTTCAGTTGCGAGAGGCAGATCATAGAATGGTTGAAACTGTTGCCCCTAACGTTGCGCTACGGCGTGTGGTTCGTTTATACCTCGTGTCTTCTCATTAAACTTTTATCTCGCGAATATGTTATTGCAATCCGCAGCGGGAGCGTTTCAATAAACTTAATTTAAACTTATGTTTTACACCGTGCTTTGTTTCCCTTATGAACATGCTTGTATGCTTCACTCGCTCCCTTCTCAATTGTTTAATGAATTTTTTGTTCTTCGCTGTTTGCGGCTCCTCCTTCATTTGTCCCTACTGCATTCACAGTCTTTTCACGTTATTGCAATCCGCAGCGGGAGCGTTTCTATAAACTTAATTTAAACTTACGTTTTACACCGTGCTTTGTTTCCCTTATGAACATGCTTGTATGCTTCACTCGCTCCCTTCTCAATTGTTTAATGAATTTTTTGTTCTTCGCTGTTTGCGGCTCCTCCTTCATTTGTCCCTACTGCGTTCACAGTCTTTTCATGTGATTACATGGGAGGCGTGATGACGTGACACTCAACTCCTCCTCCCACGGCCATCGAGCTGCCGTCCATTACAGTATATTGTGAAAAAAGAGGTTCCAGTTATGACCATTACGCGTTGAATTTCGAAATGAAACCTGCCTAACTTTTGTAAGTAAGCTGTAAGGAATCAGCCTGCCAAATTTCAGCCTTCCACCTACACGGGAAGTTGCAGAATTAGTGATGAGTCAGTCAGTCAGTCAATCAGTCAGTGAGGGCTTTGCCTTTTATTAGTATAGATGATGAAATATAATTTGAAAACCAAACAAAGAAAGTAGCATGCTACTGCTATGCATTTTCTTGGCAAGGTTTTAACTCTTTCAGGGCGGATATAAACTTACGTTGACGGGGTTAAAGTCGAATGTCAACTTTCGTCAACATCCAGGGGGAGAGGGCGAGAACTAGCTGCATTTATAATGTCAACAAAACTCACTGTTACATTAAAGTTTGACTCTCTTAGAAGTTAGTTTCATTGATTAGACCTCAAATTCCTGTGTGTGTATGAGTCGCAAAGAGTAAACAGCATCTGTAATAGCAGACATCTAGTGAGAAAGCAGGGAGAATGCACAAGGCAAAATACTCCATGGATGACGTTTTGCATATTATTTATTTCTGAATTGGATTTTGACTTATTGGACTCCAATTTTCATGCAAGTGATCTGAACAACAAAAACAAAAGTGAGGTACCAGCATCAGCTGATTGGTCCCCAGCTGATATTAGTGCTGAACATGTTTGTGTAGTTGATGCACCTACATCAACGTTGCCTGGAAGGACTGCCATTTATGATAACAAGAGGTACAAACCAGATTGTGTCATATTGTCGCCGCCTGTTCACTGTCTCTATCAGCTACCGAGGTATCTTCACGCAACTGCCACCACCAAGCAGTCCTTATGCAGAATGTGTTACACTGGTACTACTGCATGCTATGGCCACCAGTTCGCTGCTACCAAAGATGGCGAATAGGAGTCGACCGCAGCAACAGACACAGTGGCCGTAGCATGCAGCTACAGATGCCTGAAATAGCAGCACCAGTGTAAGACATACTGTGGGCAGTGTAATGTGGCCATGCATGCCATTGGCTGCTTGGAATGTTACCACACCTTGCAGGACTGTGTTATGTAATAGGAATGTCACATAGTGTAGTGGCTCATGGACTATAAAACACAGCGATACCCGTCATTCATAATTATTTTGATTCATGTGTGAAACCATTACTGTGTGTGCTTTTCAGAAAATTGATTTTTTTTGGAAAAAATATTCAACTTTAGGCCAAAACAGGAAAAAAAATAAATAATAATAATTAGCCCTCAAAGAGTTAAAAAAATGATGCAATGATGGAGCTCTAGTGCTAAAGAGTGTTGGCCCTGAATGAACAGCATGGAGTAAAACTGGCCATCAGGAAAAAGTAATTGCAGACACCCGTCTTAACGTGTTACACTGACTAAAAAAAAAAAAAAAAAAAAAAAAGTTTCAAAGCAAAAGTAAAACTGCAGAAGTCATTTTTGACTTTGCCCAAAGCGTACAGCAGGGGTATCAATTTTAGATCCTAGAGGGCCACAGTGGCTGCAGGTTTTTGAACTAATACTTATCCAGTAGCCAATTTCTACAAACGATAAAACATACACCTTTTGCCTTGATTTTAAATGACTTGCATTTTCAGATTCAGAAACATTAAGGGATTATGGTCACATTTTCCCCCTTAACTAACATACAAACCATAACAAAATGCAAAGTAAGCCAATGCCTGACCATGTAGCTTGATCCCATCTGCACCTGTATAACAATCATATAAATACATATTTCAATACAGTGATACCTTGAGATACGAGTTTAATTCGTTCTGTGACCAAGCTCTTAAGTCAAAATGCTTGTATCTCAAATTAATTTTCCCCACTGAAATTAACTGAAATGAGATTAATTTGGTCAAGCCCCCAAAAAACCACCCCAATTTTTGTTAAATGTTTTGAACATAAGAAAAATGTATTTATAATGAACAAATATTGTATACAAACAAAATAAAACCTAATACATAAAAGAGAATCTAAAGAAATAAACAGATGTTGGCAAAGCCGATTAGCGTATTGTAATTTTTTTTCTTTCACTTCACTTTTGCTTAACTTAATTTTCTTTTTCACTAGTTTTTTTCTTTTTTGCCACACTTTCATCACTTTCATTCGCATGGCGTTTCAACAGAAACCTGTCCAAGGAGCTTTGTTTAGTCCTCCCCTTTAGAATGTTTCTGAAATGAGTTAGGCAAGTGTCATTAAATAGCGCCACTGTATGATCAGTTGTAATTTTTTCAGGGTATTTCTTTTCTTTAAAGTTCGAAACTTTTTCCCACATTGCAAACACTTCCTTTATCTCATTTTAAGAGATAAACTGCTCCGCGATACCGATCTCCTGCAGAACCTCCGTATGTTGCTGCGTATGTAGTTCCGTCAACTCCTCTGTCATCAGTTCCTCGGAATGTGTGGGGACAAGCTCTTTGATGGCTCATATTTCGAATTTTGGCTCGTAACTCAAGACAAAAAAATCGACCTTGTGACGGCTCATATCTCAAAAAACTCGTACATTGGGGCACTCGTATCTCAAGGTATCACTGTATTTGAGAAGAAAAAAAAAAAAAAAGTCGGAGAGACATGAGAAACACTGACCTTTTCTGGTTCACAAGACATTTCAATTTGGAAATGCTGTTGAGGCAGAACAAGAGCAGTAACAAGTCACAAAATTTAAATAGCATGATTCATTAACAGGAAGAACTATACATCCATCCAACCATTTTCCAAACTTGCTTATCCAGAGCAGGGCCTTGGGGAACCTGGCACATTCCTTGCACAGGGTGCCACTCCATAGCAGGGTGAACACACTCACACACACTAAGAAATGCAATGGCAGGTCTCCAGGAACTTAGCTTAAGTTCTTGAGTTAGCTCTGGGTACAAAATGATTTCATTTTACCTTTACTCACTATCATTGCTCCACGTCTTTGAAAAGATACTTTTAAACAGACTGACACCATACTGTAAAGCAATAAAACCACATAATAAACTTTATTAGACAGACAGAACTTTATTTTCCCCAGGGAGAAATTTGGCTTTTTAACAGAAGCTCCTAAAATAAACAAATAAATATACACACACATACCAGAATAAAAAAGGCGAAATAAAAAAAAAAAAAAGGAGAGAGAAACTTATGACTTGGCAATTACAGTGACAGTGATGCATTATGTAGACGTCACTTCTCGTTTCTACTGGCTGCTACCAGTGACAAGCCAGATCAAATCTAAACTCAATCAAGAGTAGTAATTACTAAAACAAGTTCAGAAACAAGTATATTAATTTTAAAAAATAAAAAAAATTAAAATTCAACTTTGTTAACATATAGTGCATAGCAATAAATACAGTATGTGGGGTATAGCACCAATTGCAAACTTTTAGTTTTAACCAGTAAAAGAGTAGAATGCAACCAAAGTGACACTTGGGTACAGTATTTCTAATTATGTATATCCTCATTCTTCTTGGTAATAAAGCAGTCACTAGGAAAGGCCATTTTTTGATAAATTATTTCTAAATGCTTAAGTTTGTTATATTTATGCATTGAAAACACAATGGTTATATCAATACAACCTTAGAAAACCAAAATTGCGCAAAAACACATCCATATAATGGAAATGGTCCGACTCTTTTTTTTCGCAGCAATGTAACTAAGAAAAGTTCATTTATTTATAATTTGGTGTGCTCTACGCAAAATGCTGTCTTACTCATTCCATCACTATGCAAATTACATATATCTACACAATACAGAAAACCAAAAACTTATGTAGTCCCTTATAACTCCGAATACCGTGAGTGAAGCTATACAAGATTGACATGAAAACAAAAAAATATGTATAAATCAGAGATGTTGCCAGGAAAAAAAAAAACTTTAAAGTGATGCTACTTTTTCGAAAACAACAATGCGAATCGCTTTCACTACTGTGCCATGAGCACTAAAATCCTTTATACTGTAACGTCCCAGCCAGGTTGAAGGCCATTGTGAGTGACTGTTGGGTCCGATTGAGGGAAGGCAGAATACAGCGCGGAGGACTGACAGTAGGAGTATGACCGACTCAAAAAGGGGGTGTGGTACCCGAAACGGAGGGGATGGAAGCAGGGGTTGGGGGCTCGAGGAGAGGGTTGTTGCATTACGAAGTCGGCGTTTTGTTTTTTTTTTGTTTGTTTTTTTCTTTAACGGCGTCTCTTAGGACAAGAACAATGAGAGAATTATAGGCAGCTGTTAGTTCAAATTCAAAGACGTTAATTTTTGCTGTAACAACCCGGTTTTTTTTTTTTTTGTTACTGTTCCAGTAAACTGTTCTGTGATCCCTACTTCGTCCTTCTGTTTTTTTTTCTTATTTTCGAATCTGATGTGGAGGTCGCTACAATATTAAAGAAGCAACCACGAAGTTTACCGTCATACATTGAGCCAGTCTCCAACTGAGCAGGAACAATTGCTGCTGGTAATAAACAACTTGTGACACGAAGCACAAAAAACATGATATTCAACAATAGAACTCAAAGAACAAACACATCAAAACATAAAACAAGCTTTCCCGTCCCACCATGTCCTTTCTATGCGTTTCTTTATAAGCGCGGGGCATGATTTACAACACCCTTTACAAAGCGTTGTACTTACTGTAAGCCCACGTGTGTAATTCCTTATTTTCTCATAGTCTTCCGGAATCGGAAGCAAAGCATTGTGTCACAAGTCAGGTGCACCAATAGAGTTAAAGTATTTCAGCTCACTCGCCGAGCACGTGCAGCTTTAACAACACCTTTTCCTGAAAGAACCCACCAATCGCCTTTGGAGAGGCGTGAACGACGGGGCGATTGAATGCGTCTTTAATCATAGCACAGTCTGTCTGTTTATCCCAAATAGGCAACATGCTTGAAATCTAAGTAGCAATTTCATAATTGTATTTTATCATCAACAGTGAATTTCATATACATGAGTTTTAAACACTGAAATTTAAAATTAATATATAGATAAAAATGAAGTTTTAATAAACAAGCATTCCTACTTAAATGATTGTAAAAGTACTAAATTATATCAGCTATTCTATACTAGCTTATTTATACATTTCATTCAGAAGGAAATGTATATGGTGGTGTTTCGTGTATGAATTCGTTTGTCAGAATTTGTTTTGTAAAGTTGTACATTCTATTTGATTTATTCAAACAATCAACATGATTGAAGCGGTGATTTTAAAATGTTTTTAATACAGAGCACGCTTTTTCTTGCAAAATTACCTTCATTTTATTTTTTAATTTACTTTTTTATGTAGTGAAAGCAATTTGCCAGTTTATTTCAGGCATACAAAATATGTAGCAATTTTAATCATCGTCACAAATAAGGCATAATTTGTTCATTCATTTAATTAAAAGATTATCCAGTACATTTTTGATGGAATCCAGTGTCTATTGCAGTGGCACTAAGAGAAATGCAAGTACGAACCCTGGACAGTTATAGTTCATCACAAAGTATATTTCTGAACATCGTGCACATTCAAAATGAATACAGAAAGAGAGCATGGAGAATTTATAGAAATTGTAGGCAGACATTGCTCTGTCTGGGATTAAAATTAAAATCCTACAGTTGTGATGCAGAAGCACTTAATATGCTCCACTAGGCAAGTCTTACATTTAGTTAAATGTGAACTAAGGGTTTATTGAATATTAAAATGGTTTCTTTTCCAAAAAACAATAAACAATCATTGTTTAAGTTATTAATCAATCCTTATTGTGTATACCTTTCTTTACAGAGCACACTGAAATACAGATCTAAAGCAATTCCAGAGCCTTCAAACTGAGGCAGACTTGAGAAACACTAACAAGTGGTACAGACTACAAAAATAAAAGAATGAAAAAACACTAAGAAATGTTCTTAGCAATACTGAACTTGAACTTAACATCCAGGCATCATAGTTGCTTGGAATTTCTCTTGATGTTACGTACATACATAACAAAATAAATAAAATTAACAGCACAACATGTTGCCATCATAACATCATATCCTGTACAGTAGTAATAAATAATGATATACTGCACAAAACACAAATATATAAAAAAAATCACAATGTAGAATTGTACTTAATCCAATAATATATCAAATAATTTAAGCAAAATTTTGGTTGGATGGAGGAGTTTGGAGATCAAAAAAAAGTTATTGCTTTTAGTGTCCAGTAACATTTCCTTTATGGTAACAACTGAAAGAGATAGTAACTCTGGTGAGTGTAGTCTTTAATTATATTTATGGCATTTTTACATGATGTATACAGGTCCACAGCAGAGTTCAGTTTCAGGCCTATAATCCTTTCTGTTGTCTGAATGACAAGCTGCAGTTTATGTTTTGAGTAAGTGGATGCATTGCCAAACTGGACTATTATATAGGAAGTGAGGATCCTTTCAATAACATCTCTATAAACTATACCAGCACTGACTAAGAAAAACATACACTGCTGATATTTTTGATAAGAGAAGTTATGTTTTTATTCCAGATTATTCTGTGAGTGATAGTGGTGGTATGAAATTTAATTGATTCCACCCTATTCACAGTGACATCATTTATAACCAGGGGATTAAGAGGTGAGGGGTGTCTCCTAAATTTCACAACAATTTTCACTGTTTTCAGAGAATTCAAGCTGAGATTTTTGAGGGTGCATTAAGTGGATAGTCATCCTCCTCCCTCCTTCTATGACACCTCTTCCCTGTCAGTGACCACATCAATCAGGGTGGTGTTATCAGCAATTTCAGCAGCTTTACACATGGGGCACTGGAGGTGCAGTCATTTGTGTAAAGAGAGAAAAGGAGACGAGACAGAAGCACAGCCCTGAAGGAGCCCTATGCTAAGAGTCAGAGGCCAGCTTCACCGTCTGATTTCCGTGCCTTAGAAAATCAGAGGTACAGGGACATGTGGCATAGTTGGTTCATACTTAGAAGTTTTCCATGGAGAAGCTCTTGTACGATTATGTTTAATGCAGAATTGAAATCCACAAATACTATTCTCACAAATGTAGCTAAGAAGTCTACATGTAAAAAGTTATACTGGAGAGCCATGTCTACTACATCCTCAACTAATTTGTTGGCATGGTAAACACACTGTAGATGGGCAAAGAGAAAATCTGTGACAGACTTTAGATGCTGAAGAATCAGATGTTCAAATGTATTCATTGTTACAGAGGTCAGTACCACTGGTCTGTAATAATTTAGATATGAACACTTCTGCTTTTGGACACAGGGATGATTATAGATTCATTTAAAAAGGCAGGAAGTTTGCATTGAGCCAAATTCTAAGTGTAAATGTCTGTACTGTAGATTGAAGGTAAGAATAAATAAGCATAATGAAAAAACAGAAATATTGTTTCAGTCTTAAAACTTGTTTTGGGTAATGAGGCTAAGAAGACCTGGTTATAAGGCAGGAATCAGCCCAGAACAGGTAGCTCTGCTGGGAAAATGTTCTCTTACTCATATACTCATTCGTACCTAGAACTTTAGAGTGATGAGTTAATCTTCTTTTTCTTCTTCCCTTAATTTTTTCCTATTTCTATGTGGGGTCGATGTGTTAAGGTTTTGACTGTTTTACAGACAGATGCCCAACCTTTCTCTTTATTTCCAAATTGGACAGGTTTACCCCCCTTTTGGCTAGATAGAGTGACAAGTTAACCTAATTTACATATTTTAAAAGACTAATGGAAGAAAACTGTAGTAGCCAAAGTAAACCAGCACATACGTTGGGAGAACCTGAAAATTCAAATAGTGAGCAACCAGATTTAAATTTACTCTTCTAAAGTTATGAGACAGCTACATAAATCACTGGGCCAACTTCCCACCCTATCTTATGTAATTGTAAGAATAAAATGTTGGTTTAACAGGTATAATTTGAGTATTAATACTGATAGAACAAAAGAGCATATACCGGGAACACCAAATTAAATGTGCAGTCAACAGAATAATCAAAAGTATTGTTGCAATGAAGCATTTGAGTTACAAAACTAGGTACAGCTGCCATCCCAATTTGTTATGCTACAGTATATTCATGTGCTTTGGAAAATATTACAATTAAGAGCTTCCCAGTGTGAAACTTTCTAAGTGATATTTCCAAGTGAGACAATGTACACTTATTACATTTCAACTTTATATAATATTCAGTTGAATGAGAAGCTGTACAGTATTTGGCAATTGTTTTGTATTTGGAGATGAGTTAAACTAATTTATTGGATTTCCTCTGCTTTATTTTCATAATAAAAAAGAGCTAGTTTTAATAGTTTTTTGAGTGTATCATTGAGAAAATCAGCAGCATTCTAATGTTTCTGTCAAAACTCTTATTGGAAATTCAGGTTAACAGAATAAAGTGCAGAAAAGAAAAGAAACTCTAAAAATTGTCATAGCATATGAGTCCAACTTTGATATGTATCTGTTTTTTTTCATTAAAGAAAAACCCCTGTCTGTAATGTTTAACAGGAGTACCCATACTTTTTATAAGCTTTATAAGTAACTTGAGTGGTTCCCAGGGGCCTCATGTATAAGTGGTGCATATGCATAAAAAATGTTGTGTACACCCATTTCCATTCCTATATCAAGATGTATAAAAACTAAATTTGGCATAACCCCACACACATTTTCTTGGCAGCCTCTGATCATGCGCACATACGTTTCTGCCCAGTTTTGTAAACAAGCGGTACCCAGCGTCAAAGCTGTGGTACTGTTTCTGTGTGGTTTCCCTTTCTTTTTTAAATTTGCATCTGTGACACGGGCTTTATCAAATACACCAAAATTAATTGAATATCTGTGTTATCTTGATATTTCCCTCTACTTACCCTTTACCTATTTTCTTCAGGGATAAGTGTACTCAACAGGTTCGTTACTGGGTTGGTCTAATGTCGCACCTTAAGATTAACACACACATACATAGATATATATGCATATACACAGAAACTCAGGGGTGCCCTATGAATGACACTCACACAGCTGGTTAATCTCTAGCACTTTAAACCACCAAGTGCCTTATGAATAAAATAACTTGTCACTCTCTTAGCACTTTGAGAGACTCACACAGACCCTAACCACAACATTGCCTCATGAATGACACACACACACAGCTGGTTAATCTTTACTACTTTTAAACACACAAATGCCCCATGAATAACAGAACATGTCACTCTCTTAGCACTTCAAATGACTTACTTATTATCAGCATGAACAACATACAATGTTTAAAATATATCTTCAGACATAAATATTACTTTCGTCTCTAGGAATATATTCAAACATACAAGGCTCAACATCATTGGCTATAGGCCATTTATTAGCCAAAAATGTCTTAGTTTAAGTACTGTTCACTGCTACTGGGTGGAGCTCACACCTTCAGCCCTCAATAAACCTTGCAGCACAAAGTGTATGGCAAACGTCCGACTGCTCCAGGTGCTCTTAATAAAATTACTTTATTACCTCAACCACTCTATGAAGTGATTGCATTTATTATTTACTAGCAAAATACCCGCGCTTCACAGCAGAGAAGTAGTGTGTTAAAGAGGTTATGTAAACATATATATACATATACATATATACATATATATACATACATATCTACATATACACATATCTACATATACATATATATACATATATACATATACACATCGACATATATATACATATATATATATACACATACATATACACACATACATACACACACACATATACATATATACATATACACATACATACACATACATATACACCGTATATACACACATACATATATACATACACACATATATATATATATATATATATATATATATATATATATATATACACATACAGACACATATATATAAATATACATATTTACATATCTACATATATATACACATATATATATATATATATACATATCTACATATACAGTAATCCCTCCACCATCGCGGGATTTGCGTTCCAGAACCCCCCGCGAAAGGTGAAAATCCGCGAAGTAGAAACCATATGTTTATATGGTTATTTTTATATTGTCATGCTTGGGTCACAGATTTGCACAGAAACACAGGAGGCTGTAGAGAGACAGGAACTTTATTCAAACACTGCAAACAAACATTTGTCTCTTTTTCAAAAGTTTAAACGTGATCCATGACAAGATAGAGATGATAGTTCCGTCTCACAATTAAAAGAATGCAAACATATCTTCCTCTTCAAAGGAGTGCGCGTCAGGAGCACAGGATGTCAGAAAGAGAGAGAAAAGCAAACAAATCAATAGGCCTGTTTGGCTTTTAAATATGCGAAGCACCGTGGCACAAAGCTGTTGAAGGCGGCAGCTCACACCCCCTCCGTCAGGAGCAGAGAAAGAGAGAGAGAGACAGAGAAAAACAAACAATCAAAAATCAATACGTGCCCTTCGAGCTTTTAAGTATGCGAAGCACCATGCAGCATGTCGCTTCACGAAGCAGCTGTACAGAAGGGAGCAACATGAAGATAATCTTTCAGCATTTTTAGACAAGCATCCCTATCATCTAGGTGTGCAAACAGCCCCCCTGCTCAATCCCCCTACATCAGGATCAGAGAATGTCAGCGCAAGAGAGAGAGAGGAGTAAGTTGGGTAGCTTCTCTGCCATCTGCCAATAGCGTCTCTTGTATGAAATCAACTGGGCAAACCAACTGAGGAAGCATGTACCAGAAATTAAAAGACCCATTGTCCGCAGAAATCCGCGAACCAGCAAAAAATCTGCGATATATATTTAAATATGCTTACATACAAAATCCGCGATAGAGTGAAGCCACGAAAGGCGAAGCGCGATATAGCGAGGGATTACTGTATATATATATATATATATATATATATATATATATATATATATATATATATATAGACATACATATATACATACATACATTCACACATATATATATATATACATATCTACATATATATATATATATATATATATATATATAGCCAAATCCCCGCGCTTCGCAGCGGCGAAGTACTGCTTTTAAATTTTTATTAAGAAGAAAAGAAAACCTTTTTAAATTGAGGGAAAATATACCAATAACAATTTGTTAAGGATCTGTTTTTTTGTGAAGCTGCCTTTACACAGCCTCTCCGCTGTTTTATAAACGAACGGCATATAAGGCCGTCCTTTCTCCTTGCTTAGCAGTTCTGTATAGTTTTATTGTTCGTTTATTACGATTGTTATAGTTATTGTGTAGCTATTTGAGACTCAGTTTTCTGTTCAGGTACCCATTTCCTTTATGTAGTCCGCGGATTCTCCGCTATTTTTTGTTCGTTTATTATGATTATAGTCATTTATTGATTCCCTTCTTTAGCTGACTGCCTGCTTATATAAGGCCCTCTGCTGTTTTTTTGTGAAGCAGCCTTTACACAGCTTCTCCGCTGTTTTATAAACGAACGCCATATAAGGTCATCCTTTTTCCTTGCTTCGCCAAGGAAGCAGCCTTTTTATTTAATCCACGGGTTCTCCACTGTTTTATTGTTCGTTTATTACGATCGTTATAGTTCTCTTTGTATACCACGTTGTCAGTTCAGCACTCCAGTTGTAATATGACCAAGCCGTGCAAGCTTACTGTTGAGAATGCAACGTATAGTTGTACAGGAGAAAAGCAATCTTGCCTCAAATCAATGGCAACCTTTTGTAGGTCTATGAACTTAATTTAAATTTTAGGTTTACACGGTGCTTTGTTTCCGAAGTACCTGCACTCATGAATATGTCTGTATGCGTCAGTCGCTTCATATTGTTTTCCTACATTATCAATTGTGTAATGTGTTTTTTGAACAGGTTTGATTCATCGAAGTGATCACTCGTGCTGCGTTCAGTCAGTTCACGTGAGCCGCTCTCTTGTGTGATGTTGCGATGTCCACGGCTTTATTTAATGTTAGCTAAGACCCGGCAGTTAAAAGTTTCTCGCTACAGCAATTTTAACTCCGTTACAAAGTGATCCAAAGTCTCGTTTATACCTCGTGTCTTCTCATTAAACTTGTATGTCGCGAATATGGTATTGCAAACGGCAGCGGGAGCGTTTCTATAAACTTAATTTAACCCTTTAACTGCCAACTCCCTAAATATTCCCCACGCCAGGCGAAATCTGAACAATTTTCGTTTTTTTACTTTTTTACATTTTTTTTACATTTTTTACATTTATTCAAGCAGTGTTGACCACTAAATGTTGTGCAAGTTCTAGAAATGGGCAAACACATAATAAAACACAAAATGTACCTTTTCTCAGGCTTCTGGATTTATTGTCTACTACAAAACGGAACAGTCAAAAGTAATTCAAAAGTCAAAAGTAGTTCAGTCAATCATAGTTTCATTCCCAGTATTTGAGTTTGCTGTGCCACAGGCCAAAGCAGGGAACTGCACAAAGTCCTGGATTGCTGGGACACTTTGAGCAGAAGGTCTTGACGTCTCTACGCTGACCCTTCTTTGAACAGACACGACAGCGTTTTTCTGAAAGTCCAAAGTCCTTACATTCATCTGGCAACACTGCTGAAATACTACTCATAGGATCCTCTTTGCCAGTGTATACACGAAATCTATAAATGTAACCTGAATTCTCAGCTAAGCAAAACATCTTGATACCAAACCGTGCCCTTTTCAATGGTAGATACTGTCGAAACTGTAAGCGGCCCTTCCACAACAATAAACTTTCATCAACTGCAACTGACGGTCCTGGCATGTAGGGCAACTGAAATGCTTCAAATAAATGATCAATCAAAGGACGTAGCTTGAACAAGCGGTCACGGTTTGGATCTTTCTTATCTGGCTCATTTCTGTTGTCATTCAAATGAAAGAATTTCAGCAGCAAAGAGAATCGGTTACGTGTCATGACAGCTGCAAAAATAGGTGTTGCATACATAGGATCTGTAGACCAGTACATCTCAATATCTGGTTTTCTGATTATTCCCATCAACATCAAAATCCCAATGAATTTTTTCATTTCGTTTTCATCAGTGTCAAACCAAGCACGAACACGGGAATGTGGAGGTAAATTGGGATTTTTCTCAATAAACTGTGCTGCATACAGATTTGTCTGATGAACAAAATGTCTGATCAAATCAGGTGACACAAACAGCTCATAAAACTGCTCAGCAGTGTAATTGTTTACATCAACAATAAAGCCACACGTTGCCTCAAACGGATGCAGAAAAGGTAGTTCACCTCGGGCAGCAGTCCAGTTGAGATGCTGGGGATACACCCACTCATCGCCGTCATCCGATGCGTCTTCATTCACAGTATCATGCAGCGCACGTTGCTGCTCATCATTGTCGCTAAAATCTTCTTCAGAACTGCTACAATCATGATCAGAACTGTCCAAAATCGCCTGCAAAGCCTCACTTGAAGTCAGTTTACGTTTCGCCATATTCACAGCTTTCACTTTCGAATCACATCACGTTATCGGCCAATACAAGCGCAGAGTTGTCGAAATACAACGTAGTAATAATACCCACGCCAAACTGTCAGTTGTACTACTTGCCAGGCATTCACATAACCACAGGCAAATGTGCCGGATAATTCCGGCAGTATGGCGTTAGCAATAAAACAACGGTGCCGGATATATCCGGCAGAGGGCGGTTAAGGGGTTAAACTTACGGTTTACACCGTGCTTTGTTTCCGCAGTAGCTGCACTTATGAATATGCTTGTATGTGTCACTCGCTTGCTTCTTATTGTTTCGCTGCCTTCTCAATTGTGTAATGAATGTTTTCTTCAGCGCTCTTTGGGGCTCTTCCTTGTTTTCTACGTACTGCGTTCACATTCAGTTCACGTGATTACGTGGGAGGCGTGATGACGCGATATGCAACTCCGCCTCCCACGGCCATCGAGCTGCAGTCTATTACAGTATATGGACAAAAAAGAGGTTCCAGTTATGACCATTACGCGTAGAATTTCGAAATGAAACCTGCCTAACTTTTGTAACTAAGCTGTAAGGAATGAGCCTGCCAAATTTCAGCCTTCCACCTACACGGGAAGTTGGAGAATTAGTGATGAGTGAGTCAGTCAGTGAGTGAGTGAGTGAGTCAGTGAGGGCTTTGCCTTTTATTAGTATAGACTAGCAAAATACCCGCGCTTCGCAGCAGAGAAGTAGTGTGTTAAAGAGGTTATGAAAAAAAAAGGAAACATTTTAAAAATAACGTAACATGATTGTCAATGTAATTGTGTTGTCATTGTTATAACTGTTGCTGTCTTTTATATATATATATATATATATATATATATATATATATATATATATTATATATATAATATACACACACACATAAACATTTATATACATATACATATATATACATATCTACATATACACATCTACATATATATACACACATACATAAACACACACATAAGACTTACTGACTGAAAGGGGCTTTCATTGACAATCATGTTACGTTATTTTTAAAATGTTTCCTTTTTTTTTCATAACCTCTTTAACACAGTACTTCTCCGCTGCGAAGCGCGGGTATTTTGCTAGTATATATATATATATATATATATACATATACACACATACATGCAGTTTTAATAACACAGAAATCAATATAAACATTAACATCATTATCATATGAGAATATGAAGTAATATATAAGAAGCACATTTCATATAAATATAAATTATTAAACAGTAAAATCTTCTTCTGTAATTTGCTACCGTGGCAATTTGTGTGTCTGTCCAGGATTTTAAATGACCTGTAGCTCGCAAACCGTTTCACCTATACACTTGAAATGTGGTACACATATAGTATGTCACGTCTACTATCCGCTTTATGGGTGATGATCGTTTTACTCTTTTTATCTTTATTTTATTTTATTGTAGAATCAACTGCTATCTGCGCACAGCAGGGCAGCCGTGGGCGGATGCGTATGGTGTATTCACTCCATGTTATCGTGCATTGCGCTGTCAGTGGTATTTTGATAAAAGAATTTGAACAACATATAAGAAGCGTATAAATTATTAAACAGTAAAACATTAAAATTTAAGAAGTAAAGTTACATTAAGTACTACTGCAGTGCCTTCGGGTATATCTCATTTTTTGTTTGCCCATTACATGCTTAAATGTATAAATTTTTTGGTGCACCTACCCGAGAACACGCGACATATAACAGAGCGTGGGAGAAGCATGGATTTTAAACACGCGTTGAGTTCATCTGCTGGTCTCCCTCGTGGAATAACTAGTAATGTTTGACTAAAATGTACAGCGAGTAAAACGACATTACCTCCTATTTTTTTTTTTACGATCTCTGAGATCTTGCTTTTTTCGGTTCAAGGCTTCATAAGCTCTTTTATGTTGTATGGTGTACTTATCCCAAACCATCATCTTTGAATGTTGCAAGACTTTCGCCTTGTATGTAGATCGGGGTAATTACATTCATTGCATTCCTAGTCTGAATCACAATGTGATTGTATGGGTGGTTACCTGGCACTGTAGGGTTGCCACCCGTCCTTTAAAATACGGAATCGTGCCGCGTTTGAGAATGAAATTGCGCGTCCCGTTTTGAATCAATACTGGACGGGATTTATCCCGTATTTTTTTTATCATTTTTTTTTTAAAGCAGCGTCTCATGCAAATCATCCCACACGCATTTTATGAAGATGCCTCCTTTCGTACTTTTGATTGGGTAATACTTGATGTCATCGTTAGTTTGATTGGTGTTTTTAACTGTCCAGTGAGGAGGGCGTGTCTTTTAAGTACAGTCTGCAAAGTGTTGGCACTGAGATGTGGCGTCAGCGCCATACTTGAAGCCCCTAACGTTGCGGTCAGCAAGTCGGCTAACATCCGCCATGTGCCGTCTTTCAGTTGCGAGAAGCAGATCATAGAATGGTTGAAACTGTTGCCCCTAACGTTGCGCCACGGCGTGTGGTTCGTTTATACCTCGTGTCTTCTCATTAAACTTTTATCTCGCGAATATGTTATTGCAATCCGCAGCGGGAGCGTTTCTATAAACTTAATTTAAACTTACGTTTTACACCGTGCTTTGTTTCCCTTATGAACATGCTTGTATGCTTAACTCGCTCCGTTCTCAATTGTTTAATAAATTTTTTGGTCTTCGCTGTTTGCGGCTGTTTCTCCATTTCCCCCTACTTAGTTGTTTTATCTCGCGAATATGTTATTGCAATCCTTAACGGGAGCGTTTCAATAAACTGATTGAAAATAGTTTTGCATTTACCTTTTTAGTAAAAGGCGAGCTTTTAAGCCTGAGAAATCACCGCGTAAATGCACACGTTTAATTGGACATGTGTTAATATGTATGGTTAAACAGTATTAAAAGACAGTGAACAACGTCAGTTACCTTTGTTCCCGCGTTTGATAAAAGGTGAGCTTTTAAGCCTGAGAAATCACCCCGTAAATGCACACGTTTAATTGCACATGTGTTAATATGTATGCTTACACAGTATTAAAAGACAGTCAAAAATTAACGTCATTTACCTTCGTTCCCGCGTGTGACTCGTGCTGTAAATGTCTTCCTTGTTTTTAGTTCACGTGATTACGTAGGAGGCGTGATGACGCGATACGTGACTCCGCCTCCTCCATTACAGTGTATGGACAAAAAATATGTTCCAGTTATGACCATTACGCTTTGAATTTCGAAATGAAACCTGCCTAACTTTTGTAAGTAAGCTGTAAGGAATGAGCCTGCCAAATTTCAGCCTTCCACCTACACGGGAAGTTGGAGAATTAGTGATGAGTCAGTCAGTGAGTGAGTGAGTGAGTGAGTCAGTGAGGACTTTGCCTTTTATTATTATAGATAAGATAAAAGCAGTGTGGCATTTATTAAAGAGCAATAATACCAGTAGAGAAAAGCATAAAAGAAAATATGGATAGCAAAGTCTGGATATATATAGTCTTTAGAAAAAGCTTACGAAAAAGTAGATGCTTTGGTGACGATCGGATGAAAGTTGTTGCACGTGGTTGGTGCCCTATTCTGACATCGCTCTCGCCCTCCTCTGACGTCGCTCTGTTTTTTTCTTCTGTCGCTGTCTTTCTTTTAAGCATTTTATTGAATTTATTAAAAGCAAATAACATTCCATACAAGCAAGTCAAATTTTACAAAACTAAGTTCACATCAAATCAACTCCCATCCGTGAGAAAGGCAGCTAGGCCAACCGAGTAAAACTTTAATAGTAGGAAAAATTAGTAAAATACATAAATAAATAAATAAATATAGTTAAAATAAATAAGGGAAGAGAATCCACATCCTCAATCTAAATGCTTATTCTAAAATATTATTGATTAGATCCTGCCATGTTTTAAAAATATTATGCACAGATCCTGGAAGTGAGAATTTCATTTTTTCCAATATCAAATAATATATAACATCAATTACACACTGACTAAAAAGAGGTGGGTTAGGATTCTTCCAATTGAGCGAGATAAGTCTACGTGCCAATAGTGAAGTAAAGGCAATTACAGTTTGTTTGTCCTTCTCCACCTTAAGCCAATCTGGAAGTACACTAAATACAGCCATTAGTGGAAATTGTGACACCAAGGCTGTCTGAAAGGCATTTAAAGATTTTGGTCCAAAATTATGTTAATTTGGTGCCCGCCTAAAACATATGGCCCAATGAGTCTGGAACTTGTTTTCAACTTTCGCAGGTTGAATCTTGTCCTGGGAACATTTTGGATAATATTAAACGAGACAGATATGCTCAATAGATGATTTTAAGTTGAATAATTATATGCTTTGCGCATATGGAGCTAGAGTGAATTCTGTGCATGGCTGCCTTCCACTCCTTTTCTGAAATGTTCAATAAGAGATCCTTTTCCCACTGTATTCTGGGATTTTTGAATGGGAGGGACTTTAAAATGTTTTTGTATATTACAGAAATGCTGTCTGAGTCCTCAAGACTGATCAATATTTTTTCCGGAATAGAAATAGGTGGGAGGTGAGGAAAATTGGGCAGGTTTTGTTCAGCAAAGTTTCTAATTTGGAGATAGTGAAAGAAATGTGTTGCTGGAAAGTTAAATTTGGAGTGTAATTTTTCATAGGATGCAAAGACGTTGTCTATGTACAAATCTCTGTGTGATTAATACCTGAATGTTTTGCAAACATTAAAAACTGCATATGTTTGAGATGTTGGAAAAAGATGGTTATAGTGCAGAGGTGCCACACATAAAAGCTCCTCTATCTTGAAGTACTTACTACATTGGTTCCATATTCTGAGTGAATGAAGTACAATTGGATTGTTAAGTATATTGGTGATAACTTGAATTTACTGGGGTGCAAAGCAAGGAATATAAAGTAGTGCTGCAAGATTTTATTTCTATTGTGGACCAAGTCTGTGTATATTCATCTATTTGTGTCAAGGTCCATGTTTTTATAGCTTGTATATTTGCTGCCCAGTAATAAAATTGAAAGGTAGGTAAAGCTATGCCACCTTCTGTCTTAGGTGTTTGTAGGATTGCCCTTTGGATATGTGGATGTTTTGAATTCCAAGTAAATGAAGTTATGATTGAATCTAAATTCTTAAAAAATATTTATTGATGTATATTGGAATGCTTTGAAATGGAAAAAGAAGCTTAGGAAGGATATTCATCTTGAGAGTGTTAATTCTTCCAGCTAACGTAAGATGAAGGGTAGACCATCTATGCAAGTCTTGCTTAAGTTTTTCCATGCAGACAGCAAAATTTTGTTGATAAAGAGATTTATGGTTACTTGAGATGTTTACCCCTAGGTATTTAAACTGATCTGTGATGATAAAAGGGAAGGTGTGTAATCTAATATTGTGCGCTTGAAAGTTCACTGGAAAGAGCACACTTTTATTCAAATGAATTCTGACACCAGAAATCTTTTGAAATGCTGTTATTGCTGTTAGGACTACAGACACAATTCTTTTGTGGATATATATACAGTGATCCCCCGCCTATTGATGAAGTTACGTTCCAGACCCACCCGCGATAGGTGAAAATCCGCGATATAGAAAGACCATATAAATAAACATTTTTTTAATAGTTTAAGCCTTAAAATACCCATCCCACATGCTTTAAACACATGTAAACTTATTAAAACACACTTTGTAAAGACATATCATATATGTGGATGTCGGGATAAGAATATGAGTAACATCTCTCAATTATAAAACATTTCAACGTCACGTAAGACAAGGCAGTGAGACAGAAGGACAGCTGCTGTACAGACTTTTAAATTATTGACACGCAGAGCAACAAGCAGAACAAACATCTTGGCAGAAGCAGCACAAAGCCAGCACAAAGTCCACTTCTCCTTACCTTGCATTCAGCTCCCTCCCTTCACAATTCAAAGTGGCAGTAGCGTAGCGAGCATCCGGGTGGGGGAGGGGCGGTTTGAGCAAAGTCCACTTCTGCTTAGCGTGCGTTCAGCTTCCCCCCACTTCACAAAGCGAGCGGCAGAGACGCGAAGTGGCAAAAGGACGGCTGATGTATAGGCTTTTAAGTGATTAACACAAAGCGTGACAAGCACAACACACAGCAGGCCAGCAGCAGCAGCAGCAAGACACCAGCTGAACCAATTGCATCTCTTTAGCGTGCATTCAGACTCCTCCTTCACAATGTGAGCAGCATTCTCAGTCCCATGAGAAAGAGATTTAACCACGCCCGGGGCAGGAAATAAAGGACAAATATTATTTTTACAAAAGTTTTAAAGTAAAAATGAAAAAAATGCATATATAACAATTCCCATGAAAATAACAATCTCTTTAAATTGTTTATTTGGTAAACCAAACCTGGGGGTGGGCAAGCGAAGCGAGAAGGGGGCGGAGCCCCCTAGTAATAATTAATAATAATAAATCCGCAGTGTAGCGAGGGCGGGATAACTGAACCGCGATATAGCAGGGGATCACTGTATATATATATATATATATATATATACAGTATATATATATATATATATATATATATATATATAGTGGGGAACAGCCCAGACAAAGACAGGTAGACACGATGGTTTCACCCAACACACGTTTATTTATCATATTTATAGTGCACATACCCAGTGCCGAAGCACCAATCACCCCTTTAAGTCCTGGCCACAACACAATGCCTTAAATGTCTCTGGTCCGCCTCCACTCCTCTCCATCAAGCTTCGTCCTCTTCCACCCAACTCTTGCCCCCGACTGGAGGGAGGCGGCCCCTTTTATTCACCCCGGAAGGGCTCCAGCTGCATCCGGGGGCTCGTAGCCACACCCCTGTGTGGCAGAAGCTCCAGCGGTGAAACCGGAAGTCCACCGGGTGTCTCCAAGTCTCTTCCCCCCAGTACTTCCCAGTGTGGCGGAAGTACTGAGGTCCAACACTCCCAAGGCATTGGGGCGCCCCCTGGCGGTGACCACGGGCTCCTACAGGGATGAGCTTCCAAGCTCTGTACCCGTGGTCCCCACAGCAACCAGGGAGGACGCCCCCTCGTGTTCCGGACGATCCACAAGCCCTCCTCCGGTCCTCCTGGGTGTCCCGGCCGGGCATGAACGCCCACCGGGCACCACAATATATATATATATATATATATCCTCTTTAATAAAATCCCTGTGTGCGTCCAGGTGTCCGTGTGTGTGTGTCTTCTGGTG
This sequence comes from Erpetoichthys calabaricus, assembly GCF_900747795.2. NCBI lineage: Eukaryota > Metazoa > Chordata > Cladistia > Polypteriformes > Polypteridae > Erpetoichthys > Erpetoichthys calabaricus. The sequence goes on along the minus strand of NC_041399.2, from coordinate 133,221,708 downwards.
AAGTGCGCATGCGCAGGGCACGGTGCGATGCGCGATATTACTGTCAGAGAAAGTTACAGGCGTTTTACGGAAATACAAACCAGTATTACTGCGAGAGGAAATTAAAGGTACACAATACAGAGACGCATATTACAGCCACATACAAGCCAGTATTACTGTCAGAGGAAATTAAAGGTATATTACCGACGCGCACGCCTGTATTACCGCCAGAGAAAATTAAAGGTATATTATGGACGTACAAGCCAGTGGACATACAAGACAGTATACTGTCACAGAAAATTAAAGACACACAATACACGGCGGCAGCCCACGAAGAACGGTCAGCTCAGCAAGTAAACATCAACAAAAGAAAGGCTGAAAGAAAAATACAACCAACAAAAAGAGGTCAAAGTCCCTTGCCATTTAATATAGACTGTTCCTACTAATGTTTATGCACTATATATAGTCACAGATGACTGGGATCATTACCTGGCCGGGATGCCCGGAGGGACCGGAAAGGGACACTAACAGCTTCCAGGGCACAAGGGGGCAGCCGCCCTGGATAAAAAGAGGACCACAGGAAAGGGACAAAGAGGCTTTGACCCATTGGGAACTGTGGTCACCACCAGGGGGCGCTTTAAGCCTCTGGAGACCCAGATATTGTTACTTCCGCCACACTCGGCAAGATGGCGGAGGAACCTGCCAGGGACGCCTGGAGTGCTTCCGGTTCAAAGGGCAGCACTTCCGCCACATCAGGAAGCGCTGCCGGATGGACGTCATTGGACACCTGGAACACATCCGGGCAGGAATAAAAGGGGCCGCCTCCTTACAGTCGGAGAGCCAGAGTCAGGAGTGGGAGAAGGACAAAGCTCCCAGGAGGAGAGGAAAGGCGGCCAAGGACTGAGAGAGTAATTGAAGGGTGATTATTGCTGTGTGCATTGTGTGTTGTGTGGAACTGTGTTTATTAATGTTAAATAAACGTGTGTGTTTTATAAAGATGTGGTCTCCGACTGGTGGTGTCCGGGAAAGTCTCACAATATATATATATATATATATATATATATACAGTGATCCCTTGCTATATCGCGCTTCGCCTTTCGCGGCTTCACTCTATCGCGGATTTTATATGTAAGCATATTTAAATATATATTGCGGATTTTTTGCTGGTTCGCAGATTTCTGCGGACAATGGGTCTTTTAATTTCTGGCACATGCTTCCTCAGTTGGTTTGCCCAGTTGATTTCATACAAGGGACGCTATTGGCAGATAGCTGAGAAGCTACCCAACTTACTTTTCTCTGTCTCTCTTGCGCTGACTTTCTCTGATCCTGACGTAGGGGGTGTGAGCAGGGGGGCTGTTCGCACACCTAGACGATACGGACGCTCGTCTAAAAATGCTGAAAGATTATCTTCACGTTGGCTACCTTCTGTGCAGCTGCTTCGTGAAGTGACATACTGCACAGTGCTTCGCATACTTAAAAGCTCGAAGGGCACGTATTGATATTTTTTATCTGTCTCTCTCTCTCTCTCACTCTCTGTGCTCCTGACGGAGAGGGTGTGAGCAGCCACCTTAAACAGCTTTGTGCCGCGGTGCTTCGCATACTTAAAAGCCAAACAGCCCTATTGATTTGTTTGCTCCTTTGAAGAGGAAGATATGTTTGCATTCTTTTAATTGTGAGACTGAACTGTCATCTCTGTCTTGTCATGGAGCATAGTTTAAACTTTTGAAAAAGAGACAAATGTTTGTTTGCAGTGTTTGAATAACGTTCCTGTCTCTCTACAACCTCCTGTGTTTCTGCGCAAATCTGTGACCCAAGCATGACAATATAAAAATAACCATATAAACATATGGTTTCTACTTCGCGGATTTTCTTATTTCGCGGGTGGCTCTGGAACGCAACCCCCGCGATGGAGGAGGGATTACTGTATATATATATATATATATATATATATATATATATATATATATATATATATATATATATATATATAAATATATATGAGTACCATATCATCTGCATATAATGAAATATTCTGTTCAAGTACTTTTCTAATAATCCCCTAATCATTTCAAAAGTGAGCTGCCAGTGGCTCAATGGTAATTGCAAATAGCAGTGGTGACAAGGGGCATCCTTGTCTAGTACCACATTCTAGTTTGAAGTAGTCTGAATTAATGTTAATACAAACTGAAGCTTCTGGACTGGTATACTGTAGTTCGATCCATGCACATATGTTCAGGCCAAACCCAAATTTCTCCAATGTAGTAAAGAGGTAGTTCCATTCAACCATATCAAATGCTTTTTGTGCATCCAACGATAATCATATCTCCAGGGTGTTAGACTTTGTTGGTGAATATATTACATTAAACAGGCGTTGAAGATTGGAAGCTAAGTGTCTGCCTTTAGTAAATCCAGTTTGGTCTTGTGATAGTGCTGAAGGAAGCACTTTCTCAATCCTTCTAGCTAGGACTTTGGAGAGTATCTTAACATCATTATTCAGAAGTGAGATTGGTCTGTATAATGCACATTGTAATAAGTCCTTATTTTGATTAGGAAAGACGGTAATTAATGCTTGGTGAAAAGTTTGAGGTAGAATTTTATTGTCTCTATGTTCTGTAAATGTAGCTAATAAAAGTGTAGCTAACTTAATTGAGATTTTCTTTTATAAAATTCAGCAGGGTAGCCATCCAGGCCTGCTGCTTTCCCACTCTGAAGTGAGTTTATAGCATCTAGTAATTCTGTGGGTGCCAGAGGTTTATCCAATTCCTCTGCACTGAAGGTATCTATTTGTTCTATCTGTAATGCATCCAGAAACGCATTAGTTTGTGTCTTGTCTTCTTTAAAATGAGTAGAATATGTGGACTTATAGTAGTCTCTAAATATGTGCATCATATTTTTATGGTCAATTGCATTGCTTGCTGCTTATGGATTTGTTGAGCTAAGATCTTATTAGCTTTCTCTCCGTGTTTATAGTATTGATATCTTGATTTAAAAATGAGTTGTTCTTTTTCTTTAGTTGTCAAGAGGTTGAGCTTTATATGCAGAGCTTGTCTTTTCCTATAAAGTGCCTCATTTGGACACCTGGCATTTTCTTGATCTATTCTGGTAATTTCACTGTGTAACAGTAGGGGCGCTAGTGCTCCCTTGAACCCTCAGGTACCACGCCAAACACCAGGTAAAAGTCCAAGACTTTTTATTTTTATAATAATTATGTGCACAAAGCACCCTCCACTCCACACTACTCATATAATCAATAATCAATACAATAACCAATCCTCCTCTCCCAGACGCGTTGCCACCCTTCCTCCCAGCTCAGCTCAGTGTCTGGGCTTTCCCACAGTCCTTTTATATCCCCTGACCCGGAAGTGATTCCAACTCTGCAGTCCATGATTCGCTATCACTTCCGGGTCAGATTAAAAGTCCTTTTCTTCATCCCGGAAGCACGTCGTTCCTTCTGGTCATGTGATCAGGACGCACTTCCAGGTTATAGGGCACGTATAAGTCCTTGAGCCTCCCTGCAGCATCCTCCGGTGGGCCCCACGGTGTCCAGCAGGGTCAGGAATAAAAACTCCATTGTCCATGATTCCCTGCTGGTCTTCGGGGCACTCCCATGTTACAGGGAGAGCTCCATCTAGCGGCCTGGGGGTATTGGCCGGGATGAACAGCCGGCCATCTCCCACAGTATTCCCCCCCCAGCAAAGAATTGTAATTCGGAGCGACCAGTCCCGAGAGGAACGTCTTTCTCCAAGAGGATCCATGGGCCGGGCTTGGGCTTCGTCGTCTAGACTCCCTGGAGAACCTAGGAGGAAAGTTGTATCTCCAACCCCTCTGATTCCTCGTCCTCCGAGGACAACTTCGCCATAGATGGCCCGGGCTGTAGCATTCGTAGCACCGCTGTGGTCCCCTTGGTATTCTCCCTCTGCTAGACTGAAAGCACCTCGGTACTTCTGACTCCACCCTTCTCTCTGCTAAGGAGGCATTATAGGCCACTCTTATGTTTTCTAACCCCTTTTCCAACTTGTCAGGAGACAAGTTTTTATTTTAGGGATCTCCTGTTTAATCTGGGGCTTGTGTACAGTTTGGGTCTCTCTATTAGAACAAGAGAGCCCTTTTACTGTCTGCACGCCCTTTGTTTTTCACCTAATTAGAGGCGACGTCTTCAGCTCCACATCGCCCCGAGAGACACCACTTTTCAGCTGCTCCGGTTTGATTGGCGCTTCCTCTGTCCCTTCTGTCATCACACCACATTCCCTTGTTGGGATCGCAGTGACTTGGCACCCGCTACTTATTAATTGCGGGCCCGAATCGCACTGCGTCCCTTTATCATGTATAGTACCAGCATTACCCACCTGTACCGCCAAATCATATAAGACGGGAGGTTGTCCTATACGCCGCAGGAATTCGTCCACTTTCCGTATGGGCGCTTCGGCCTTCTCTCCCAGTTCCCCGACGATCTTCTGAATCGCCGTCAGCGTCTGTAAGAAACTACGTACGGGTTCGATTAGCTTTTCGAGTACCCGCACGTCCAGAAAGTTATTTAATTCGGCCGGAGGCAAGTTAACTTCCGCCTTCTCCTTACCTACCGGCCGGGAGCCAATGAGCACATCCGCTGTCGGCACATGCTCTGACGGGCTTCATGGATGCTCTTAGGAATTGGAGTCTCTAGAGGATCGGGTGGCCACTACCGGCCGACTGCAATCTGCCTTTTCTAATTTGTCGTCGGACCGTTCAGTCACATCCCGTTCCTCTTTACCTTTATTTAATTCCGGCGTTGCTTTGCTCGCCTCCCCCTTCCCTTTCAGGAAGCTCGGATCCGTCGGGGAAATAATGACCTCACCTACGGACCGACGCAGACCTTCTCCTTCCCATAATCCTTCGGACGAGATCACATGCTCCGTTTCGGTGAATCAGCGGGTCTCTTCCTGGTCAGGTGACACCGTATTTTGGTCTCGAATAGGCTCCCCAGCTGTAAATTTCTAGACTGCTCGTCTTCGCGGCCATCTTGCCAAGGTGGGAAGTATACATCTGATGCAGCGTCAGATTTCAGAAGACTGGCTTCTGCAAAACAAGCAAAGAAAGTTTCCGGCGTCTCAGTTGTTTTCCCGGCACATACCTTCGGACTTTGTCGGCTTGTAGCCAGTTCAGGCAGGTAGTTCTGGGTGTCCGATTTCTGACAGCCCTCCCGCTGCCGTACCGCTCGGGTTTTCTCAGCATTTATCAGTGCCCTGTCTTCCTCACTTCCCGTCAGGTAGGTCCACAACCGCTCTGTGTCTTTTAGGGTCTGTTCCTTCGGATTGTTCTCATTCTTTCTGCCAGATTTCCTCCCCATCGCAGACCGAAGTATATCTAGGCTCACAAACACAGCGCTCTCGGTGTAGTGTGGCGTTTCTACCCCCGTGCTTTCTGACGCTATCTTCTTAGGGTTTTCTGTACACACAAATGATTTAATTTCTTATCCTCTGCCAACCGACGGCCAGAGAATCCTGCCGACTACGCCAGTGTAACAGTAGGGGGCGCTAGTGCTCCCTTGAACCCTCAGGTACCACGCCAAACACCAGGTAAAAGTTCAAGACTTTTTATTTTTATAATAATTACGTGCACAAAGGACCCTCCACTCCACACTACTCATATAATCAATAATCAATACAATAACCAATCCTCCTCTCCCAGACACGTTGCCACCCTTCCTCCCAGCTCAGCTCAGTGTCTGGGCTTTCCCACAGTCCTTTTATATCCCCTGACCCGGAAGTGATTCCAACTCTGCAGTCCATGATTTGCTATCACTTCCGGGTCAGATTAAAAGTCCTTTTCTTCATCCCGGAAGCACGTCGTTCCTTCTGTTCATGTGATCAGGACGCACTTCCGGGTTATAGGGCACGTATAAGTCCTTGAGCCTCCCTTCAGCATCCTCTGGTGGGCCCCACGGTGTCCAGCAGGGTCGGGAATAAAAACTCCATTGTCCATGATTCCCTGCTGGTCTTCGGGGCACTCCCATGCTACAGGGAGGGCTCCATCTAGTGGCCTGGGGGTATTGGCCGGGATGAACAGCTGGCCATCTCCCACAACTGATTAGCTCTGATGCCTTCTTGGTTTCTGATTTATTTTTGTGGGAAAGATATTAAATAATTTGTGCTCTTAAGAAAACCTTCAAAGTTTCCCAGAGTATTCCTGCAGAGACCTCTGAGGATAAGTTTGTCTTCGATTTGCTTAGATATAAATTTTCTACAGTTCTCGTCTGCCAAAAGAAGTGGTTTTTAAATGCCATCTGTGAGTGTCACTCTCTCATTGAGTCTGTCATATTTATTTTAAAATGCTACTTGAGTTTCGCAAGATCTGATTGCTACATGCACCTGATTGGCTGGATGTCAATTTGATGAATGAATTTGCTCAAACTCTTTCTTCTATTCGAATACGTCCGTTTTTTCAAGCAATAAAGTTTCTAATATTTTAACATCTCCTGTCTCAAGCTGCAATTTCCGGTCCCATGGCATCTCCTTCTGTTCACAGGTTGTAAAGAAATTGGATACATTTTGAAACGTAGCATGTCTTCTTTTCCCAAGCTGTAAACCAATTTAGTCCTGGTGCCCCTCCCTTAACAGGTGTTAAAATCATTAATACAGCTTGACGCATCTCCTGAATTCCTGCTCAGTTCAAACAGATGGAACTGTGATTCAGGAAAACAGATTGCTTTTTTTGTTAAGTGTCCATGCAAGTGACCTGTATTTATGTTGTTTTATCTTGAGCAAAAAATAATGAAAATATAGACAAAAATGTACAAGTTTTTCACACCACAACAATATCTTTTACAAATTAAAAGCACTTGATTGTAATCAATTTGTAACAATATAATGGTGCATGGAATGGTTAAACGATTCTAACTACTACAGTTGCTTTAGCATTGTTAGAAGACATCGCAAATGAAAGAATTAGAAGAGAGCATGTATTTAGAGATTATACTGATTTCTGGACAAATGGTCAAAGACTATAAAAACAAACTGTATGCAATATAAACATACATTTGCTAAGTAGGATAATAGATCCGCTAATCTACATCCCTATATTATGTCCCAAAGTCTTTCTCTTCCTCTCTCCGACAATAGCATCTCTTCCTCCTTTCAGGCAAGTTTTTGTCAACTGCACTCCTCCCAACTCCAAAGTTCCTGTTTTGTTGACACAGAGGTGCCTGTTTAAAATTTAACATAAGGTTTAACCTTTCTAAGAGTCATTGCCAGCCAGCTTTGAGAGTGATCCTGTCTTTCAGACTGTCTAAATTTAGGCTGTTCTTTAAGTAATTACCTTTTCTACCTGCCTTCTAGTGAGGCCATGACTTAAACACAAACCTAGAAATCATTGAGAGTGAAGCCCAAATAATATTTTGTTCATTTTGCAGCAGGATGGAGTGATATGGAGCTACAAAAATTGCATAAAGGTGGATGAGGCCTTCAAAAGACCTAGAAAGCAGGCCTGCCCAGAAAAGGCTCAGCTCCTACTCAGTCTGCATCCTACTGCATTCAACAGGCTATGGCTTACACAGGCCTCGAAACTGCCAGCTGGATTTCGAAGTTCAAAATATGTATTAAAATATTTCAAACTTAGCTAAAATGTCTTAGAAAGGAGAGCAAATATAAAACTTAGGCTTTTATAGACAGTCAAAATGTAATCTTTAAAAATGAAGTTTATTAACAAAAAAAAAGGAAATTACAAAAAAATAGGTGTTGTGAACAAGGAGTCCCAATAAATTCCAATAGGTTCCAAAAACACTTCCAAAAATGCCTACTAGGGGGTTGGTATTACCATCAAACCCTGACTAGTAAAAAGGGGCCAGCACCATATCTTTATAAAAATAAAATTCTCTTCAATAACAGAGTAGTTCTGTAGAGCACAAGAAGCAAAAAAATTGCCAAAAAAAGTATGACAATCCAGTGAAAACAAGGCCTTAAACAAATATCCAGAAATGTAGTTAAAACAGAGCTACAAGGGTAAAAAATCCAGAAATCCAATAATTCAATAAATTATGAACCACCAGGAACTGGGACAGAACCTCTGGATTTAAAGTGTGGAGAGCAGTTCCTATGCTTGCAGTTCCTGTGGCTCTGCCTCTTGGAGGCCTCCCACAACACATATGGAACAGAACACAGGCAGCATATAGACAAGATCATATGGTGGGTGGGTTCAGGGGGTGCCCTGGGTGAAACACTTAATAGCATCAGTTGCTAAAAATGTCCTCCTTGAAGGCTGTCAAAATAGGACAGTTGTTGGCTCTATTGTTTGTTCACTGTCAATTTTTGCCTATCTTTTCAAAGCCATTCTCACCTCATATGCAGTATGCCTTATTAAAATGTTCAGTAAAACATAGGTAATTGTAAGCTTTATATTGTCTTACCCCACACATTATTTCCCACCCACTGTATATATAAGATATTGTATACTACAAAATTCTTTGCATATTTCCCAGCTATGAATTTAGTGAATACCTTTGGCTAATATTTGCATAAGTTTACCAATACAACAGCTGCTCACCCTCACCACTTGGATATTGGAGTCCAATTCCTTGTATGTGTACATATACTTGGCCAATAAAGCTGATTCTGATTCTGATTCTGAATAAACTATGGGAACAGTGTTCTATGAAACAAATTTGAACATTTATGTGAAACATACAGTCACTGCACCTGAACAAAAAACATTGCTTTCTATCATTTCAAAACTGCAACTGTGAATTCTGGTGGAGGGGGCATCCTTATGAGGCTCTTTTTTACTCTTTGAAGGCTTGGATGGCTTCTTATCAATAAGAGAATAATTAATTCTAATTTAGGAACATTTTAAGAACAGGAGAACAATTTTGATGAAAACATGCCATTCAAACTAACAAAACCCATCAGTTCTATTCACTTAAAATATTCAAAATGGCATCAAGTTTTAAAGGTTTGCTCACCACAACACTTGCTAACCACACTAATTGCTAACTGACTCCATTAGTCTATGGTATTCAATATAAAGAAAAACTTTTTAATGATTATGCAAAATTAACCCTTTAATGTTAACAGCTTCCATCTACCCTACTAATTCCCCTTATACTTTTGAAAACTTCAATCATGTAACTTATTAATCTCAATTTACTCAAACTGAAAAGATTCAGCTACTTCAGTCTTTCCACATCACTCACATCTCGCAGTCCTGGTATCAGCCCAATCGCTGTTGTCTGGATTTTCAGAATCAGAATCAGAATATCTTTATTGTCATTGTAACAAATACAACGAAATTAGGTGCAGTCCCTGCAGTGTCAAAATATAAATAAAATATAATTACAAAAAGGATAAGAAAGGATAAGATGAAATAAGGTAGAACACAAACATTCAACATAAGACTTTACAGTAATTGCACATGAAACACTATTGCACAAGATGTCATCTATTGCACTGCTGCATTGGAGGTGATTAGGTGGCATTCAGTGCCCTAATAGCAACAGGGTAGAAACTTTTATTCAGTCTATTAGTCTTTGTTTTGATGCTCTTATATCTTTTGCCTAATGGCAACAGTTGAAACTTGTCATGAGCGGGGTGTGAGGAGTCTTTTAAGATATTTTCTGCTTTCCTGAGGCAGTGAGAGCTGTGCAGTTCATCCAGAGAGGGTAAAGAACAGCCGATGATATGCTGGGCAGTCTTTATGATCCACTGAAGTGTTGTCCTCTGTGCTGTTGTGCAGCTGGAAAACCACACGCAGAGGCAGTAGCACAGGATACTCTCGCTAGAGCAGCGATAGAAGGACACCAGCAGTTTTTGGGGGATGTTATTTTTCCTGAGGACTCTCAGGAAATAAAGTCTCTGCTGAGCCTTCTTCGCCAGCTCAGCTGTGTTCACACCCAAGGACAGGTCTTCCATGATGTGGACGCTCAGGAAGCAGAAGTCAGACAAGCTCTCCACACAGTCCCCTCCGATGTAGAGTGGTTTGATGTCCGTTTTCTTTTTCCTGAAGTCCACAACGAGTTCCTTGGTCTTACTTGTGTTCAGAAGCAGGTTGTTTTCAGTGCACCATGCTGTCAGCCGCTCCACTTCGTCCCTGTAGGCAGATTCATCCTTCCCAGAGATGAGCCACAGTGGTGTCGTCTGCAAATTTGACGATGGTGTTGCTGTGGTGGACGGGGGCGTAATCGTGTGTGTACAGCGTGAAGTGGCAGGGGGCTCAGCACACACCCCTGAGAAGAGCCAGTGCTGATGCTGATGGCCAAGGAGATGTGAGGACCCACCCTAACCCTTTGTGTGCGGTCTGTCAGGAAGTCTTTAATCCATATACAGGTGGAATACGGGAGTCCCAGGGCTAGCAGCTTGCACACTAATCTGTGAGGGAGGATGGTGTTAAAAGTAGAGCTAAAATCAATAAAGAGGAGACATGCGTAGCTCCCCTGATGCTCCAGATGGGACAGGGTAGCATGAAGAGCAGCAGCAACAGCATCGTCAGTAGACCTGTTAGCCCTGTAAGCAAATTGGTGTGCATCAAAGGTGGGAGGGATGAAGGACATCATATGACTCTGGACAAGTCTCTCAAAACACTTCACCAACACAGGGGTGAGCGCTACTGGCCGATAGTCATTCAGGCAGGTTATGGGTGATTTTTTTGGTAAAGGGAGTAAGATGGAGGATTTCAGACACGGAGGAACTGAGGCCTGGGACAATGACAGGTTAAAGATCTTTGTAAAGACCCCAGCCAGCTGCTCTGCACAGCTCCTCAACACACGTCCAGGGACACCGTTGGGACCTGCTGCCTTCCTAGGATTGACAGCCTGGAATGAGCATCTCACCTCGTGTTCCTCCACCCTAAGGTTAGTTCCATCTCAAAGCAAGCAAAGAAGTGGTTCAGTTCCTCTGCCATTGAGGCGTCACCTTCAGCAGTTCCATGGCTGGTCCTGTAGTTGGTGAAGTGCTTGACTCCCTGCCAAACCTGCCTGCTGTTATGACTGTCCAGGTGCTCCTCAATCCTTCTCCTGTAGTCCCTCTTAGCCTTTCTGATGCCTCTCTTCAGGTTGGAGAGAGCCTTGTCACCACACCTAAAGGCAGTGTTCCTTTCCTTTAGCAGCTGCTGAAAATCTCTTGTTATCCAGGGCTTCTGGTTTGGATAGACACAGATATGTTTCTCCACTGTGACAGTGTCAATGCAGGTTTTCATGTAGCACAATACACTGTCAGTGTAGAGTTCCAGGTCTGGACTTTCAAAAATATCCCAGTTAGTCCTGTTGAAGCAGTCCTGCAGCTGCAGAGAGGCGTCATTAGGCCAAGTTGTGATGGATCTTTTGGTGGTAAGAGCAGATTTGCGGAGATGAGTGTATGCAGGAATCATCAGCAGTGACATGTGATCAGACTGGGCCAGGTGTGGAAGCTGTTTAGCTCTGTAGCCCAACTTGATTTTTGAGTAGAACTTGTCCAGTGTGTTGGCTCCTTTAGTAGCACACTTTTTACGTGCTGGTGGAGTTTGGGGAGCACTGCTTTTAAATCCACTTGATTAAAGTCCCCTGCGATAATGAACACTGCATCAGGGCAACGGCTATGTTGGCTGCTAGAAATATTGTGTCTTTTTTGTAAAATAAGGATCAAAACCGCAAAAGTATTCTGGATGAGGTCTTACTTGTACATTAGATAGATTAGCATATCGCATCAGGCTGTGTAAGCTGAGAATCTTAATAGCTGCTATACATAGTCTGGAGGTAGAAAGTGAAGAGTTCACTACCACTGAATGGTTCAGCAGCATGAAAATGATGTTAAATGTGGGAGTAAATAAAGAGTGACACAGTGGTAGTGCTGCTGCTTTGCAGTAAGGAGACTGTGGAAGATTGTGGGTTTGCTTCCCGGTTCCTCCCTCAGTGGATAGCGATTTGAGTACTGAGAAAAGCGCTATATAAATGTAATGAATTATTATTATTCTGTGTTTTAAAATGACCTTTCAAAAGATGTCCCATTAAATAAATTAATTGAAACAGTTCTGTAAAGATGGGCAGGCAAAAATGCTTGCTAAATGTTACACATGTCTGTACAGCATACCAGGACGTCTTTGGTTAAGGTAATTGCTACTGAATAAGGCTTCACAAGTTACTAAATCTAATGACTTACATTTGCTTTTTTGATTCTATAAATATATGATACTGTAATGCAAAATTCTGTGTTCCTTTTGTTTAAGATCAGATCACAATTCAAGTGGCACTCATTCAAAGTGTTCATAAACTATTTCTCAATTTCAATTTCTCAATTATAAAAATCTTAATGGAAATACTGCAAAAAACTAAGGGGAGTCACAATATTTATATGAGAGAAAAATATACACTGGAGAGGCTGGACCCTTTTTGCTTTTGTAATAGTTTGTGTATCATTTCTTTGTTTTTCGTTTCCAATGTTTCTAAAACATAATACCATACAATTGGAAATAAACTCATGTATGACATTTGTCATAAAATGTGACTATAATATTTATATTTCTAAACTATAAATAACACTTATTTATAATTCTTCCTTGGAGTTCCAATGTTATTTTTATATAGGAAATCTGAAACCAGCCCAGAATGGGTTGTTTATTCAGTCACACATCCACAATTGCACTCATTTGTACTCAGCTCTTTAGATGCCAATTTACCTAGTGTACCCATCTTTAGAATAAGCCCCGAAATTAAAGTTGAGAAAGAAATTAAATGAGTGAGTGTGGGCAAAAGCATTTCCTTAATGTGAATAACATTCCAGTATAATATTAGAAGTATGTATTTTGCCATGGATTAGAAAAAGCTAATTACATGCTGCTTTTCAGTCTATTATTAATGAATAATAGACTGAAAAATCAATCCCTTAACGTAAATGCTTATGATTTCATACTTGAGAGGTTTACAGTATGTGGCCTAAACTGCTTACGCAGTATAAATTTAAAAAATGTAGCATACCAAAAAATTATACTGATATTGTTGTTATAAAATTTTGCTATATTTTTCTATTACTGAAAAGAGTGACGTTGATAATATTTTTGGATATATTTTTCAACTCATGATAGAAATAATGGTTACTATGACCCAAATATTTCCGTAAGTAGCCTGTTTTCTTAAAAACCAGAGGATGTTTACTATTATATGAGCTGACTACAAAATGCCCAAGTTCTGTGTACTGTATGAAAGACTAATTATTTAATAAAGATTAATTTAGATAAAGTTATAATTTTGAAACCACAAATTTTTGTATATAAAGTTGCAAATATGCAATAAACATTTTTATATGTATCTTTTTCCTTTTGACTTATTTTTACACTTCACATATTGCATTTAGCAGGAAAATTATGAAAACATCTTGACTGCTGTTTACAACTAGTATAAGTAAAAAAGTAGATTTAAGTGATAGTAGTACACAGACATTTGCGGTGGGTTGGCACCCTGCCCGGGATTGGTTCCTGCCCTGTGTTGGCTGGGATTGGCTCCAGCAGACCCCCGTGACCCTGTGTTTGGATTCAGCGGGTTGGATAATGGATGGATAGTACACAGACATACATTTACGAGCGGCAAATCCTGCTCGATTTCCGAAGAAACTGCGCCAAAATATCCAGTGAGGTGACGGAGACACTCCGCAGCCTTTGCTTACTTCGGCAGCCTGAGAAGCTGAGCTGGCGAAAACGCAAGCGCAGCGATTGGAAGCAGAAACGAGGTAAACGCAGAGGTGTTAGCACAAGGCTAAAAACTAACCCAGCCAGACCTGCGATATTGTCTATTCTGCTTGCGAACGTCCGATCGCTGGACAACAAGCTGGATTATATAAAGTTACAGCGGACCAAGCAGTGGGAAATGAGAGACTGTTGTATCTTTATTTTCACTGAGACATGGCTCCAGGAAAACTTTGCAGACTCGGCCATCCAGCTAGAAGGACTGACCATCTTCCGAGCGGACAGAGACGCCTCTTTGTTCGGTAAGACCCGCGGACGGGGACTGTGTGTTTATGTGAACAGAGAGTGGTGTACGAATGCTGCCTCAGTTGCGCGACACTGCTCCCCGCTGATAGCGGTTTTATCAGTAAGATGTCGGCCTTTCTACCTGCCGAGGGAATACAGTTGCGTGCTGGTGGTTGCCTTCTACCTCCCGCCTAGAGCAAATGCTAACCAGGCGCTAGGGAAACTCTATGAGATCATCAGCAAACTGCAAACGACGCACCCCGAGACATTTTTCACTATTGCTGGAGACTTCAATCATGCCAACTTGAAGTAATTTCTCCCAAATTTCTTCCGGAATGTGAACTTTGCTACTAGAGGGGGAAGCTGTCTGGACAATGTTTACTCGAGCGCTCCTGACACCTACAAGGCCCTACCCCACCCCAATCTCGGCTGTTCAGATTATATCAGCATTTTTATGGTCCCTGCATACAAGACCCTGCTGAAGCGCACCACAAGAGCATCAGAGTGTGGCAGGATGGTGCTGTTTCAGCTCTCCAAGACTGCTTCGAATTGACAGACTGGGACATTTTCAGAGAGGCTGCTATGAATGATGACTCCATCAATCTGGAGGAGTACACAGACTCTCTGACTGGCTACATCTCCAAATGCATAGAGGATGTTACTGTTACCAAGGATGTTACGACAAGAGCCAACCAAAAGTCCTGGATGACAAGAGAAGTGCACAAGCTGCTCAAAATCAGAAATGCAGCCTTCAGATCTGGAGACAATGCCGTCCTCAGGATGACCAGAGCCAACCTGTCTTGCGCTATAAGGAGAGCTAAGTGGGCATACGCGCAGAGGATCAACAAACAATTCAGCAGCACCAGAGACACACATCGTATGTGGCATGGCGTTCAGACAATTACAAACTACAAGCCCAACCCACACAGCAGCAATGGTGATGCCTCCCTTCCGGATGCGCTGAACAACTTCTTCGCACGGTTTGAGGAGCAGAACAAAGAGCCTACGAGAAAAGCAACACCTCCCTCCACTGACCAGGTACTCTGTCTCTCCATAACTGACGTGAAGAGGACTCTGTCCAGAGTCAATCCATGGAAGGCTGACAACATACCTGGTCGTGTGCTCAAAGAATGTGCCAGTCAACTGGCTGGTGTCCTCACTGACATCTTCAACATATCTCTGAGCCAGTCGTCAGTCCCAACATGCTTCAAGTCGACCACGATCATACCAGTGCCGAAGAAGTCATCAGTGACATGCCTGAATGACTACCAACCAGTTGCACTCACGCCAATCATAATGAAGTGCTTCAAAAGGTTAGTCATGTCACACATAAAGACTAATCTCCCTGCCTCCCTTGACCCTCTTCAGTTTGCATACTGCTCAAACAGGTCAACAGAAGATGCCATATGCTCTGCCCTTCACCTCTCCCTGACACATCTGGATAAAAAAGACACATATGTCAGGATGCTATTCATAGTCTGCACAGCCACGCACAACACCAACCACATCATCAAGTCTGCAGATGATACAACGGCGCTGGGACTGATAAGCAGGGATGATGAAACAGCATACAGAGATGAGGTGGAACAGCTGTCTGCATGGTGTGAAGACAACAATCTATCTCTCAATGTTGACAAGACAAAAGAGATAATCGTGGACTTCAGAAAATCACGTCCTGCCCACATCCCACTCAGCATCAACAGTTTAGATGTGGAGACTGTTAGGAGTACCACGTTCCTTGGTGTGCACATAACTGAGGAACTTACGTGGACACATAACACCTCATCACTAAACAAGAAAGCCCAGCAGAGACTACACTTCCTGAGGTGACTGAAGCGAGCAAGTCTTCCCCCTTCCATCCTCACCATGTTCTACAGAGGCACCATTGAGAGTGTTCTGACCAGCTGCATCACGGTCTGGTATGGCAACTGCAACATATCCGACCGCAAGCGCCTGCAAAGGATAGTGAAGACAGCAGAGAACATTATTGAGGTGCCTCTCCCTTCACTACAGGCCATATTTTACAAACGCAGTATCCGCAAGGCCTGCAGCATTGTGCAGGACCCCATACACCCCTCACATGGACTTTTCACACTTCTGCCATCCAAGAGAAGATACTGCAGCATCTATGCCAGATCTGCCAGGCTGCATGAGAGTTTTAACCCCCAAGCTGTTAGACTCCTTAACACCAGGCTGCCCCCTGGGACCTTCCACACGGCCTCAACCACCTCTAAAAACAGAACTTTAATACATGCGAGCCACTGTCCAGCAAAGACGAGTGTGCAGGTAGAAAAGAACTGAAAATCTCATACTGACCTTTTTATCCTTCTGCTGTGAAACATTCTGACCTGTTATTGTTTACACATCTTAAACTACACTGATAATTTCTGTATTATCTATATCTATTATTTATTATTTATTTATTATATTACATATCTTACACATCAATATTGCTGCTACTTATTTGTCTTGTCTTTGCACAATGTCTTGTCTTGTTTGTGTTTTAATTTTAAATTTAAATTTTAATTCTATTTTTAAATGTATTATTTGCACGTCATGTTGTTACACTGTGGACCCTGAGCTTCGCAATTTCGTCTATCTGTATACTTGTATAAGGCTGAGATGACAATAAAGTTCACTTTGACTTTGACTTTGATTTTAAAATCTAACTAAAACATGAAACAACTCAGAATAACTATACACTACCTACATTGAGTATATACTGCATTTAATAGGTTCTTAAAGTACACAAATACTAAAACATATATACACATTCTGAAAGCTTTGCTGTGTTGTAGATTTCATTACAAATGGATAAACTTGCCATTTGTGCCAATCAATCCACACCTAATAACCTTTAATGATCACTAACAACAAGCATTTTCCATAAGAGCCAATCTTAGAATGTTTAATGTTAATGTTAAAATGTACTTGAGTTTTTGAGGAGAAGCAACAAGCAGAAGGACAGAGAGCACGAGTGCAATGTCTCACATGCACACCTAGAATTTTACAAGCGCCACAAAAGATAAAACTAATCAAATCTGCCAGTAAAGTTCAACTGGAGTAAAATCCAACATCCAATGAGGAGTAGTAACCAATGGTGTGAAGTCAATTGCTTAGCTGGTGGTGAAAGCTTAAAACCGATGGTCTCCTAGCAATTCAGCTGAATGCAGAAAGCACCAAAGCTACTGCAACAACAAAAACAACATTTATTTATATAACATGTTTTCAGACAAATGATGTTGCTCAAAGTGCTTTACAAGATGAAGAAAGAAAAAAGAAAAATATAAAAATAAGATTAGGCAATATTAAGTAATGAAGAATAAACTAAGGTCTGATGGCTAGGAGGACAGAAAAAACAAACAAAAAAAAACTCCCTGGGCATTCTACCTAACATCCATCCATCCATTTTCCAACCCGCTGAATCCGAACACAGGGTCACGGGGGTCTGCTGGAGCCAATCCCAGCCAACACAGGGCACAAGGCAGGAACCAATCCCGGGCAAGGTGCCAACCCACCGCAGTACACTCTACCTAACATACATGATCTAAATCAGTCCTCATGGTTTTCAGGCTTCATGTGGAAGAATTAGATGATGATGGTCATGTGGACATCTGGCCTTCAATCCATCAATGTACTGCGTGGTGCCTTGATCAGGTGGGGGTGGTGCAGATCGCCACCACAGAATACCGGAAAAAGAACTGCAGAGAAAGTAGGGGTTAGTATGGATTGCGGAGCCATGATAAAAATGATAATTACATGCATATACAGAATATGAAGATTACACTAAAATGAAGCTATAAGAAAGCCATATTAAACTTAAGGGGTTTTTAGCAGTTTTTTAAAATGCTTCACCGTATTAGCCTGCCAAATTTCTATAGGTAAGCTATTCCAGACTTGAAGCGCATAACAGCAGAAGACTGCCTCACCACTTCTTTTAAGTTTAGCTTTTGGAATTATAAGCAGACAATCATTTGAAGATCTAACGGTACGATTTGGAGTGTAAAGTGGGAGGCACTCTGAAATATAGGTTGGAGCAAGATTTTTTAAAGTGTTGTAAATCATAAGTAGTATTTTAAAGTCAATTCTAAATGACACAGGTAACCAGTGTAGTGACATCAAAACTGGAGAGATGTGCACTGATTTTCTTTTCTTAGTTAAGATTCTGGCAGCTGTGTTCTGCGCTAGTTGCAATCAATTGATGTCTTTTTGCGTAGTCCTGAGAAGACTGTGTTACTGTAATCTAGTTGACTAAAAACAAAAGCGAAAACTAATTTTTCAGCATCTTGCAAAGTTATAAGGGGTCTAATTTTTGCTATATTTCTTAAGTGAAGAAATGCTGTCCCAGTGATCTGATTAACATGTAATTTAAAATTTATATCTGAGTCAATAATTACCCCTAAAATCTTTACCTCTGTTTTGCCTTTTAGGCCTAAAGGATCAAGTTTATTTCTAATATCTATACTAATAAAAGGCAAAGCCCTCACTGACTTACTCATCACTAATTCTCCAACTTCCCGTGTAGGTAGAAGGCTGAAATTTGGCAGGCTTATTCCTTACAGCTTACTTACAAAAGTTAAGCAGGTTTCATTTCGAAATTCTATGCGTAACGGTCATAACGGACGCCAACATCCGCCATGTTAAACTTTCTTATTTATGGCCCCATCTTCACGAAATTTGGTAGGTGGCTTCCCTGCGCTAACCGAAACTGATGTACGTACTTATTTCAGTGGTATGACACCACTGTCGGCCGAAATTCTACGCATAACGGTCATAACGGTCGACAGCATCCACCATGTTAAACTTTCTTATTAATGGCCTCATCTTCACGAAATTTGGTAGGTGGCTTCCCTGCGCTAACCGAAACTGATGTACATACTTATTTTGGTGGTATGACACCACTGTCGGCCGCCATATTGAACTTTCCAACGGTCTTTGTTACTTATGGGCCCATCTTCAAGAAATTTGGTACACGGGTTCCCAACGCTAACTGAATCCTACTTACGTACATATATATGTCCATAGCCTGTAGCTCAGTCGCCGTGTGAGGCGGCGTTGGGTCCCCCATCCCCATGCCTCCCACATAGTTGGCTGTCTGCCTATATAAGGCCGTCCGTCGCTCCGGTCTCTTCATTCCCTTCCTTGCTTCGCCACGGTATTCACATCTCCCTGCTGATAACTGCAGCCTTTTTATTTAATCTATGGCTTCTCCACTGTTTTATTGTTCGTTTATTACGATTATAGTTATTGTGTAGGTATTTTAGATTTAGTTTACATTGTTCAGGTAACCATTTCATTTATCGTTCCAACCGTACCCCCATTAACATGTCTATCGAGGTGATCACCATCGATCAAAGAACTGTCACTTACCGAGTGGTTTCCATGCCCAGAGATGGCGCCTGCCGTTTCCATTCTCTGTGTTACATATTGCACGGCCATATCAGGCTCACTCTTGATATCCGGAAGAACATTGTGTCTTATGTATTGAATGACTGGGACAGGTTCAAGGTGCGGACTGATGACGGTACAGGAGATAATTATACTACACAGGAGCACTATAAGAGTGAAATGCTTAGGCCCTTCACCTATGGTTCTGCATGTGAGTTGATGGCTGCCGCTGAATTGCTCAGTTGTCGCTTTCAAGTGTACCGAAATGGCCAAATATTTTACACCTTTGGACAACTGCCAATGCCTCTTACAAAGCCTTCTTCAAAATGTTTACCCCAATCTACGAAATCTCCACAAAAACGATGTGTCACGGTTGAGGGAGAGAGCTATCCTGACACCAAGAAATGACATAACTACGACTATAAGCCACATTTTACTTCAAGAACTACCTTCACAACCGAAAACATATCAGTCTGTGCATTCAGTTGTAGAAGTGGAAGACGCAGTCCACTATCCGGTAGAGTTTCTCCACACTCTGAATCCTCCAGGCACTCCTGAGCATAATCTAATTTTGAAGGTTGGGGCACCAATAATATTACTGAGAAACTTACAGACACCGAAACTTTGTAACGGCACGAGACTTCAGATCACGTGTCTGCAAAAGAACCTAATTGAGGCAACTATTTTTACTGGCAGTGGAACAGTCGAGAGAGTTTTTATTCCTCGCATCCCCGTTATACCCTCTGATCTCCCATTTCAATTCAAACGTCTCCAATTTCCATTAAGGCTCTGCTTCGCAATGACAATTAATAAGTCTCAGGGACAGACCCTACAAAAGGTTGGTATTCATTTGAGGCAAGATTGCTTTTCACATGGCCAACTGTGCATTGCATGCTCAAGAGTAAGCTCAGCGCACAGCTTGGTCATATTACAACCAGAGGGCCGAACTGACAACAAGGTATACAAACAGATCCTTAACAAATAATTATTGGTATATTTTCCCTCAGTTTAAAAAGGTTTACTTTTCTTCTTAATAAAAATTTTAAGGCAGTACTTCGCCGCTGCGAAGCGCGGGTATTTTGCTAGTCCTCATTATATCCATTTTTGCCAATTACTAAGATTTCTGTTTCCCCCTTATTTAGTTTTGAGAAAATTACTACTCATCCACTCAGAAACACAAGTAAGATATTGCGTCAGTGAACCAAGACAGTCAGGGTCATCAGGCGCTATTGATAAATACAGCATAGCTGTCGTCAGCATAGCTGTGTAGCTCACGTTATGCCTTGAGACTATCTGACTTAATGCAAGCAAGTAGATCAAAAAGAGCAGTGGACCCAGGATAGATCCTTGTGGAACACCATATAGAATATCGTGTCTTTGAAGTATAATAACTAATAAAGAATTTTCTGTCTGTTAAGTAAGACTCAAACCAATTTAAGACATTACCAGAGAGGCCCACCTACTGACTAAGGCAATTTATAAAAATATTGTGATCAATGGTATCAAATGTGGCACTCAGATCTAGGAGGATGAAAACAGATAAACACTCTCTGTCTGAATTTACCCACAAGTCATTTAGTACTTTAACGAGTGCAGTTTCTGTACTGTGATTTGTTCTAAAACCTGACTGAAACTTGTCAAGAACAGAATGTTTATTCAAGTGATCATTTAGCTGCGTAATGACTGCCTTTTCTAGGATTTTACTTAAGAAAGGCAGGTTAGAAATAGGTCAAAGTTTTCAAAAACAGAGGAGTCAAGATTGTTTTTCTTGAGCAGGGGTTTAACAGCAGCAGTCTTAAGACAGTCTCGGAAGACCCTCATCTCTAATGATGAATTTAATGTGTCAAGAACACTATCAATTAGCATGCTGGATACTTCTTTGAAAAAACTTGTTGGTATTGGGTCAAGGACACAGGTGAAGGGTCTCAGATTATTCTATATAAATTGGGTAAATCTATCCTCATGATAGAATTTAATTCACTTAAAATGGAACACCGGAATTTAATAGGGTTAGTATGGGGGGATGTGCTATATTATTTCTAATATCATTTTGTGATTAAAAATATAGCAAAAGCCTCACAAGTTTCACTGGAAGTTTTTTGGAGGCATTCCATTGAGTGACCTGGGTTTAGCAAATGATCAATAGTAATGAATAAAAATCTTGTATTACCAGCATTGTTATTTATAATTTTAGAGAAGTAACACCGCCTCTCAAGATGGACTATGTTGTTGTATTCTGCTATTTTAGCTTTCAATACTGCAGAAAGGGTTAAAGATGAACTCAAGGTGGAACATAAGTTGCATCTGTACACTGCCCATCAAGGGCGTGTTTATATGTTGTGTGTCCTGCAGCAAGTAAAGTTCAGGATTTCTGGTCGACAATACAGACAGTTTCACCAGCTAAAAATACTTAATTAGTTTAGAATTGGTTTGGAAAATACACAATTTGAAGGAATGCAATAAAAATGATAGGATATACTTGGTTTTTTATAGATAATTCGACTACTTCTGATTTGGCTTCAGTCTCTCCAGATCCTACTGTAGTCAGGGAGAGTGGGTAACATTGAGATTAGGGGTCTAAGAAGCCAAAATTTAGTCTGTCAGCGCCCAGGTCACCAATTTGGACCCAGAACAGATTCTCAGCACTCTGCAGTGTCCTGTGGAGCCTGAGAACAGTAAAGTGCTCTTAATTGGCAATTCCATAGTGTGTAATGTTAGCATTCCAAACATTGTTAAATCAACAGTTAATGTTAAATGCTTCCCAGGGACAAATATATCTGACATTAAGGATAAATTGGACCTTCTGGATGATATTAAAGTATCTACCTTATTGCTGTCTGCACCAACAAAATTTATTTACAGCAATCTGAGTTATTAATGGGGAACCTAATCTTTGTAGGCACCACAGCAAGAAGAATATGACAGAATTTAATTGTTGCTGGCCCCTTACCAAGATTATACAGAGGGGATGTGATATAATACAGATTGTATTTCCTTAACTGCTGGCTAGAAAGCTGGTGTGCAAATAAAAGCATAGAGTTTGTGAGCAATTGAGATGATATTTGGGAAAGGCCTGGATATTTCAAGAGAGATGGTTTTCATTCTAACTGGATGGGATCTTTGTTTTATCCCAAAATATGGCAGCAAAACTGCCTGGCTGACTGATCAGAGCACCAACCAGGCTACAGTCTTGTGATCTTAAATCACAGGCTGTTGTTTATATCACCTTTTACCATCCTGCAGCTATTACCCATAATCCCTGTTGTGGAGCATTTTATAAATTTAGTCTTGATGCAAACCTTAAATTATTTGATAACCAAAAAATAAAGTGTATACACAGATTCAAATAAGAACATAAAATATGTCACCAGTTCAAAAACATTTATGTATTTTTAAATGCAGCTTATTAAACATTCACTCTCTTCAATGTAAAGCTGCTTTGGCAAATAATATAAGTACAAAATCTTCTCACTGAAACCTGTCTTAGTAACTCTGACACTATTCCCCTAGCTGAAGCACAACCAGATACACATTCCTTCATACATCTAGAGGTACTGGTCAAGGAGGTGGCCTTGGAATTATTCATTGTAAGAAAATGCAAACTGCTTCCAAAAATTTAGGCTAATTCACATCTTTTGAGGCACTCATTTTAAATATTAAAACCAATTCCAGCACGATTGCAGAGCTATCCTACAGACCGCCACGGCCATATTCATGGTTAATGACTGAATTTTATCTGATTTGGCTATAAATTTTGATTGTGTAGTGTTGATCGGGGCATTTAATGTACACATTGATGTAGAAACTGACACTTTTAGCAGATGTTTTACTTATTTGTTAAATTCAGTAGGATTTTGTGAGATTGTCAACGCAGATTTTCAGCTTGGTTTTACAAACTGGCAGCACCCAGTGTCAAAGCAGTGCTACTGTTCCTGTCTGGTTTCCCTTTGTTTTTTACATTAACATCCCATACATGGATTTTTTAAATACACTGAAATTAACCGCATACCATTCATAAATTCAAGGTATCTGATTGTAGTCAACCTGTAATAATATAATGGTGCACAGAATGACCAAACTATTCCAAATACCATAGCTGCTTTAGTGTTTATTATTCTCAGTGCACCACTCAGAACATTTTAACCCACTGTATCTGAGTGTGGAATCACAGCTATAGGAGTTGATCAGAAAGCTCTACGGCGAGTTGTCTCAAGAGTGCAGAGAATTATTAGGATACAGCATCTACCTCACAGGTGGCGCAGTGGT
The DNA here is from genome assembly GCF_900747795.2 of Erpetoichthys calabaricus. NCBI lineage: Eukaryota > Metazoa > Chordata > Cladistia > Polypteriformes > Polypteridae > Erpetoichthys > Erpetoichthys calabaricus. The sequence continues at coordinate 133,198,173 of NC_041399.2, read as the reverse complement.
AGTGCTGCTGCTTTGCAGTAAGGAGACTGTGGAAGATTGTGGGTTCGCTTCCCGGTTCCTCCCTGTATGGATAGCACTTTGAGTACTGAGAAAAGCTCTATATAAATGTAGTGAATTATTATTATTTTTATTACCCTGAAGAACACTTATAGCACACAGTACCTCAGCCATGCTAACAGTCTTTTTGAACTTTTCCCATTCGGCAAACGCTTCAGAGCCTTTCCAGCATGAACATTAAGACTCAGAAACAGTTTCATCCCAAGAGCTGCAAATGTACTCAATCAAGTGCAGGTAGAACTGTTTGTACTTAGAATTACAATTACTTCACTGTAAACTTGCACTACACCACTAATATTGCACAACCTGATCCACTTTATGAACCATTTGGCTTATCTGCACTATATGTACATGAATATTGTACTTATGCTTTGTGGCGGACGGCCGGCAGCTCATCACGCCCGGGACACCCCTGAGATGGAAGGATGTGGGAAGGCAGCTTTTCCAGGACACTGCCTCCCAACAAAACACTAGATGGCAGCTCCTCTGGAGTGCAGCAGTGCCCTGGATTCCCGGATAGGGTATCCTGGGACTTGGAGTCCAGATTCTCAGCCCTGTTGGGTGCAGTGGATGCCACCAGGGGGAGCTGTAAAAGGACCTTGGGAGTCATGCTTCCCTTGCAGCCCCAAAGTACTTCCGGGCTGATTAAAGAATTGGGATTCTCCATCTGAAGTGCTTCTGTTCTTCCTTCCATGTGACTTGCCAGCACTTCAAGGTCGGGCACTATATAAAGGACTGTTGGAGAACTAGCAAGAGAGCCGGAGTTGGGAGGTAGAAGACAGAGCTTGCTGGGAGGTGTGGAGGAGAGAATTGTATTGATTTATTGTTTATGTATTGTGTTTATTGTGGTTGTGGTGCTTGACAGGCTCTGTGAAGAAGGAAAAGAATAAAAAGAACTTCTTCATTCTTTATCCAGTGTCTACATATCTGTCTGTTGGGTTTAATGGGGCAATAGAGACCCCTAGCGTTCTTACAGCTTTCATATTGTATAATTGGCCTTGTTTTTGTATTATTATTATTTTTTGTTATGATTTTATAGGAAAATTGGTTTATGGAGGAGTTGCATATTGAATCTCATTCTACCATACAATGAAAATGAAGGAATTCAATTCAATTCAATAGAAGAGAGTGCATATTTACAGATGATGACGACTGGCTTGTAAGTCAATTTAGATTTCCAAGAGCTATCTTCTTGGAGCTCTTAATATTATTTTTAAGATGAAATGCTTTAGCTTCCTCTTGTTTACCTACTTATGTAACTAATGCATTTAGTTTTCAGCTGAAAAGTTATCAGAAATGCTACAGTAGCAGCCAGTTAATTCGGTTTAATAACATAATGCTGAATATGTTAATAATAAACAATCTTATATGCCAAAGTAAAAGCAAAAATCAAGATGTGGCAATCCAGACCATACAATGTGATGATGCTAGATGTTTAATATTACAGGCACCACTAGTTTTGCATTGCTGCTTGGCGTTTTAAAGGCTTCTGTGGTGCATGTATACCTCATGATGATGGTAGTGAAAGACCCTCAATCAGCTCTTTACTGCCCTCTGGTCATGGGTGATTTCAATGCGACTATTGGCACTGACAGGGCTGGCAATAAAGATTGTGCTGGTGTCCATGGGTTTGGTGACTGTGGTGAAAGTGGCTCCATGTTCCTTGATTTTGCAAAATGTCAGGGGCTGTGGACTGCCGGATCTTGGTTCCAGCGCCCTGAGCTGCATTGTTGGACTTGGTACTCTAATACTAGTGATGTGGTGAAGAAAATCGGTCACATCTTCTTATTTCTGGGTTTCAGAGATTGAATAATGACAATGAATTTTGCAAGTGTTTTATTTGTTGGTTTTGAAGTGCAAAGAACTTCTTGAATTGAATCTGAATCCCATGCATCCTCCAAGCAACAGTGTTCATCCTTTAATCAATTTTTCACTTTGGATATGGCATATGAGTTAATAAGACTGATAAAAATTTGATTTTGCATTAGGTAAAAATCAATCTGGTTTGAAAAAGTCAACTACCTTGTAGTGCTGTGTGTCTTTCACTACTCACAGGAAGAATTACATGAAGTTATGCTATTGAGAGAGCAGTCTGTATTTAAAAAGTCAATGTACTCAATGACAAAAGAAAAAAAATATGCATAGACTGCTTTTTGAAAATTTTTTGCATATTCTCATCCAGAGTAAATTATGAGATTTACATTTTTTGATTCACTTGTGGGTGTTCAAACTGCAACACACATTTGAATATATTTGATAACTGGATATGGGCGTGGTGGTGCAGTGGTAGCGCTGCTGCCTCGCAGTAAGGAGACCTGGGTTCGCTTCCCGGTTCCTCCCTGCGTGGTGTTTGCATGTTCTCCCTGTGTCTGCATGGGTTTCCTCCGGGTGCTCTGGTTTCCTCCCACAGTCCAAAGACATGCAGGTTAGGTGCATTGACGATCCTAATTTGTCCCAAGTGTGTGCTTGGTGTGTGGGTGTCCATATGTCCTGCGGTGGGCTGTTGTCCTGTCCGGGATTTGTTCCTGCCTTGTATCCTGTGTTGGCTGGGATTGGCTCCAGCAGACCCCTGTGACCCTGTGTTAGGATATAGCGGGTTGGATAATGGATGGATGGATATGGACATGGCCTTATATTACACAACAACTGTTCGCTCAACAATATCAAATACACTGTTTGTAAACTGCCTTCTGACAATACTTATTTTTAGTAATTACAATGTCAATGTTATAGTTTTGAAGAGAGAAAAGAAACTGTAACCAATAAAGAAAAACAATGAAAAGCTTGCAGCAAAGTCAGCAATCAGCTATCCATATACACTGTTGATCCAGTCTTATTGTGTTCAGAATCAATAAATAAATAAAATAAAATTCTCCTTTCAGCCATTTTGAGCATTACAGTAATTTGATGAGAACAGGCTATTCCATCCAACAAGCTTGTCAATCTTATTCATCTAATATAATCTACTTTTAAGTAATATCAAATACTGAACTGAAGTTCCCTAAAGTCCTACTGTCTACCATACTATGTAGTGATTTGTGAAATAATTTTTAGATCACTCTGCATTGAAGAAAAAAACACCAGTGAGCAAGAGCGCTGGACAAAAAGAAAACTATAACACCTTTTTATAATTGGTAAAAACAAAACCAACGTTTAACTGATCATTACAATCACCCTCTACAATTTACTTGAACAGCTTTTTTAAATACAATTGTTAGCTTTTTATAAATATTAAATGTTTATTACTGAGATATAGGAGGCTGTCTAGAGGAAATTTATACAAGTAAGTGATAGCACAGCAAAGTTGTGATTGCAGATTACTACCCATGAGATGTGCCTAATAACGTGACTTTTTTTACAGAAAGTGCCCACATGTGATGATGATTGCCAGTATCAGCAAATACATTGAATAACAAAAAAACAAATTTCCATCTTCATACTTCTAATACTTTTATTGTGTGCAGCTTACTTCATCCTTTAATTTTCTGACTCTCAGATTTAGAACATACCTCATTTTGATTACCATCATCCATCCTCTTTTGAATGCCTTTTACATTTCTGTTATGTGCATTTTCTGTCGATTTAATATTTATGTTGCTTTTAAAGTGTTTATTAACATCATTGGTGTTTACCCTGAGAGACTCTCAGACTCAAAATTCTATGTAAATCTGGTTAACCTGAATTTCTCTTGGGATTTAGCTGTTGCAATCCAAAGTAGAACAGTAAGCCCAAATAGCGCTCGGGACAGTATTCTGCTTCCATCTAGTGGATAAAATAACATCTTACTGAAAGAAAACATGAATACGAGGGGGGACTCAAAAATAACCGGAATTTTGTTGTTAGGTTATTTATTTATTTCCGGTTATTTTTGGGTCCCCCTCGTATTTCTATGTGTTTTTCCACTGTAAGATAAGTCATTAACATTCAGAAGTGGGGAAGACCAAAGCTTAATGATGTGCAAAAGAAGCTATAAATCCAGTTTTAGAACAAACTTGAATCAAGCAATAGTGATGATAATGTGTATTGGTCATCAAATGCTGACATGGATAGTAAAACTGATTCATACAGCACTTTGCGACCAAACTGCTGTGATATACCTGGTGAATTTGGCCACATGAAGGTTGACTGTAGTGCAGGTAGGTGTATGGCAAAAAGGGAAAATAATTGCAATCAAGTGGAGAGACAAGGAAGATATTTTCCCTTTAAGCACTGTTCACAATGCAGCAACTGTCATTCATATCTGGTGAAAATTTGAAGTCACTAAGCCTTGAGCTGTGGTAGACTACATGAACACAATGGACATGTCCATCATGCGGATCAGGCACTGACATTCTACCATGTCATGCTCAAGCAACAAAAAATATATTAAAAATGCACAAAAAATCATACCTCTACAGGTATAGGCCCTACATGAAGGACTTGTATTAAATCTGCATCAGTACAGCAGTGGACACTAAACATACGTTTCTTACTGTATTTATATTGATGTTTTGGTATTGTGGCAGGCGGATGGGGGTGGAACCCAGCCGGGAGGCCCAGAAGGACAGGAGGAGGGCTCATGCCTCCTCCGGACCATGCCTGGAGGACTCGGGACCCCAGCACTTCCGCCACACCAGGAAGTGCTGGGGGGAAGAGGAAAAGAGGCACACGGAGTGCTTCCGGAAAGACAACCGGCACTTCCGCCACACAGGGGCGTGTCAGGGGAAGATTGCCGGGAACCACCTGGAGCACATCCGGGTGACTATAAAAGGGGCCGCCTCCCTTCTTTCAAGGCTGGAGTTGGGTGGAAGAGGACGAGGTCTGAGAGTGAGAGTGAGAGTGAGAGTGAGAGTGAGAGTGAGAGTGAGAGTGAGAGTGAGAGTGAGAGTGAGAGTGAGAGTGAGAGTGAGAGTGAGAGAAGGAGGCGGCCTGAAGGCATTGTGGACTGTGAGACTATTGGGGTGATTGGTGCTGTAGCACTGGGTTGTGCATATTTGGACTTTGTGCATTGTGTGAATAAACGTGTGTTGGGACTTTCAAATGAAGTCTGTCTGTCTGTGTCTGGGCTATTTCCTACAGTGGCATAGTCGGCAGGATGCCAGTCCGTCCAGTTGGACCGGGACCTGTAATTATAAACAGTCTGTGGGGGGCCCGGCGCAGCAGCAGATCACACACACGTGCCGCGGAAGCGGCGTATGCACAACCCCGCGGGAGCGAGTTACCACTGGGGCCGTTACAGGTCCGCTGAGAGGACAAGTTCCCCTGGTGTGGGACAACATTGGACGGTGCAGGAGTGCAGCGGGCTCCGACGAGCGCGCCGTCGTTGGAGGCGCCCGGGGCGGCATGTCGCCTAAGGAGGCCACGCCGAGGACATTTACTCGGACAGATGGGACCCAGGAGGTAAGTTCCCTGCTTGCCGGCGACCGGCCCTGCGGGACCGAGGGTGTTTTGTGTTTTTCAGGCAGGGACTGCCCGGATCTTTGTCGGTGGCAAGCGCATGTCCCTCTGCGGCGTTTCAGTAACGCGGCAGCAGCAGGGAGAGCTGTTGTAAAGGAGACGCTGCAACTGCAAGAGCCGGAATGTTGCCCTACCAGGGGGAACAGAGCCAAAATGGCCGCGGACCGGAAGTCCCTCCCTGTGACAGGCACGCGAGTGGATGGTGTGTCTGGTGGGCCCGCCAATGACCGAATGGAGGCGGGATGAAGGAACATCCATCACGGGCCGGGGAGAGACCCGATTGGGCAGGAGGAAAAGGCCCACAGGGAGCAGCCGAAGCACGGGGCTGACAAAAAGGTAAGCTCACCATCGGCTGTCTTCCTGTCCTTGCCGGTGGCTCTGCATGAGCCGGAGGAGTGCCTTCGGCCCGTAGAGTCGCCTTTAATGAAGGTGCTGAGTGACATCCATGCAGAATTGCACAGGCTGAAGAGGGAGGCGGTCGCGTCGGTGACGACAGAACGGCGCGACGCAGGAGTCTTCGGTCGGAGAGGGACAGCGGAGACGGTGAGTACAGCCGACTCCGTAAAGCATGCAGGAGAGCCCACCGAAATTGGCCGTGATTTCAATGACCAGTATCTAGTAGGGGGATCTCCGACAGTAGATGCGTTGGTGAGTGCTGCGTGCGTGGCGAGGGGAAAGACAGCGAGAGGGTTGGCAGGTCGCGGGCTGATAAGTGCCCTGGGTCCTAGCACCCTCCGCCCAAGCCGGCCGCGGCCTCGAGTTGTTCTAAAGAGATGCAGACAGATCAGGGGCTGTGCTTTTGCCATAGGCAGACTCAGACCGTCCGCACATGCCAGAGGAAAAGGAAGAACTGAGGGATGAATGCCGGTTCCTCCAACAGGAAGGGACGTGCAGCTGGGCGCTCACGTCTGGAGAAGGGCCGTCCTCTGCAGGTGCAGAGGGAAAACCCACGGAAGGCTGAGGAGACGGGCACACAGGCGGTCCCGTCCGTTGTCCTAAAACGAGGGGCACGGAGGTCACGAAAGGGGGGCCAAGCTGGCAAGCACCGGGGTACCGGACAGAGGGGGGAGCGTTGCCCCTATTTGAGACAGAGAAGCGCTAAGTGGAAGTGTCAGGGCAACGTCTCTGCCCCTTGTTCTCTGTTCTATTTTTCAGGACCGGGTCCTGGAGCAGAGTGTGTCGGCTTCTCGCTGTGGAAGACCTACCCTCGCGGGACGGGCCGCTGGTCCCTGGGGGGTCTCAGCTTGTGGTGGGGTACTGTGGCAGGAGGCTGGGGGTGGTACCCAGCCGGGACGCCCAGAAGGACAGGAGGAGGGCTAATGCCTCCTCCGGACCATGCCTGGAGGACTCGGGACCCCAGCACTTCCGCCACACCAGGAAGTGCTGGGGGGAAGAAGAAAAGAGGGACACGGAGTGCTTCCGGAAAGGCAGCCGGCACTTCTGCCACACAGGGGCGTGTCAGGGGAAGATTGCCGGGAACCACCTGGAGCACATCCGGGTGACTATAAAAGGGGCCGCCTCCCTTCATTCAAGGCTGGAGGAGAGAGAGAGAGAGAGAGAGAGAGAGAGAGAGAGAGAGAGAGAGAGAGAGAGAGAGAGAGAGAGAGAGAGAGAGAGAGAGAGAGAGAGAGAGAGAGAGAGAGAGAGAGAGAGAGAGAGAGAGAGAGAGAGAGAGAGAGAGAGAGAGAGAGAGAGAGAGAGACTGAAGGCGTTATGGACTGCGAGACTATTGGGGTGATTGGTGCAGTAGCACTGGGTTGTGCATATTTGGACTTTGTGCATTGTGTGTTGGGACTTTAAAATGAAGTCTGTCTGTCTGTGTCCGGGCTATTTCCTACAGTATTTATGTTTCTCTTATACATAACATTTTTTCTTGTTGAAAAAAAAAATTAACTATTTTTGCTTTATTTTTCAGGGAGTAAACATAACACTAAAGAGGCTACAAGACAACAAAAAATTACATATTACAAATTATTTTCTGAATAATTTTTTTTTTTCGTATTCGTTTCTTTTATATTTTGAATGATTAAATTTATATATTTTTTTTGTTTTGTTTTTTGATAATTTTGCATTCATTTAATCATATTTGTTTTGGGGTATCTTTCAAGTGTCTCAGAAGTCTCTCATATTTCTTGTAGTCTGTATGTTCAGTTGGGACAGGTAGGTCCATCTGACGCTTCAACTGCAGAACTGCCCCCACTGCTATTTAAGAAGAAGGCGCAGACATGGCTGCTATAGCATTACAATTGTTCTTATGTTTTGGCTTATGCATTTCTCTGGATTAGGATTCTCTGGTTTTGACTCCTGGCTGTAGTTATAAGGAAATGTTTCTGGTCTGTATTTTCTACTATCTTTGTTTGGCACTCTTTTTGAATTCTCTGCAATAAAAACTATTAATATAAAGGAACTTTTTTTGTATTTGGGCCAGAATTTTTTTCTTCTCCCCCCATTTTGGACATTTTGCTTTTTAAATCATTTTTCTCATTTTTGGGCCTGTGCAAGCCTTAAGCCTGCTTCTACAGTTTGAAGCCAGCTTATCCCTATTTGGGTCTTACAGCCATTGCTTATAGGCTTGGGCCCCTGCTGCCATTTATGGCTCCAGCAGGGCACTACACCAAAGCCTCCTTCTCCTGTTTCCAGACTCGCACCTCTGTGTTCCATGACGCCACCCACAGGACAACTCTCTGAGCCTCTCACTCTCTTCGGTGAGTCGCTCCAGCTGAGCAGCTCTTCAACCGAGTAGCTCGATCAACTGAGTTGAACACTTTATGAAAATCCACAAAGGCTGCAAAGAAACTCTGACGATATTCATGTTTGTGCTCAATGAGAACATTAAGTGCTAGGATGCAGTCGATGGTAGAATTCTTAGGCAAGATTGCTCCAGTTGCTGAACTCAGATCCTATTGAGAATGACCCTAATGAGGACTTTACCCAGAGCAATGTTACTTCCTGTAGTTGCCACAGTCCAGGCAATCACCCTTCCCTTTCCAGATAGAGATGAGAAGTCCCATTTTTCAGCCAGTTAGAATGATGCCCATCTCCCAAATGGAAGCAAAGATGTTTGCAATTCCAGGAGGACAGCCTTACCACAGATCCCTGTGGCTGGTTCACCATCTGTCCAATCTCAGTGGGAGTGGGTGATTAACAGCTGATTGGAGGATCAGCCTTAAGAACTGTGGACCCAGAGATATCCAATGTTTTAGCCAGAGGATCAGCTTTAAACAGCTGCTCAAAGTAGCCATATTACCTGCATTGTGAGTCATAACTGCAGCATCATCATCCATAAGGACAGTTCCATCACCTGCCCTGACTGCGACTATCCAAGGATCAGATTCGGATGCGTGTAATTTCTCTGCAAGCAGGACATGGGTCACTAGATCATAGATGATCTTTGTATTTTGCTCACAGATTTCTCTAACAAATGCCTCCTTATCTGCCCTCAAAGCTGTAGCAGTAATCCTTTTCAGTTTTTCAGACCGGAGTTGCCCGTGCGCTGTGACTCCTCTCAATGATATCCAGGGTGCCCTGCCAGATGAAACACCTCCTTCTGGGAACACTGGCAACATCAACACAACCCTCAGCAACCTTCAGGGTCTTGTCACGGAAAGTCTTCCACATCACATTAGGTTTGGTGGTCACACCCAAATCTGCAAATTCCTCACACTAACTGTGTGCAGACTCATTAGAAACAGGCTGATCTTGGAGTCTGGCCAGTTCCAGCATCATTCTCCTAGTAGATGGATGCCTAGCTGGATCTTCAGAGTAGCAACAACAATTCTGTGGTCAAAATTCACAAACTGGGCACCTTGTCCTGGGTATGAATGTATTGATAAACAGGTAATATTTATTCATTGTTTCCCTTTTAAATTTGGTCACATCAGACACAGGCCCATGAAAAAGTGTATAAAAACAATAAAAAAGTGATATCCGAACAGAATCTGAGGTAGCAGCAATACTTTATTTCCACTTTTGAAATAAAAAAGTAAACATTTTGGTCATATCTGACCTAGACACATATTAAATTGCATAAAAACAGAAAAGTGCACAGTATTAGCGAAAGCATTTGTTTACCTTTTCAAAAAAATAATTAACAAAGAACTATCAATGCTATGAAAGCTATCAGTGCACAAACCCATAACAAATGATAACAGTGACTAACACACATGAATAAAACGTTTACTACACACTGAGGGTTCCTTTTAATCACCACATGTGTGATTAGCAGTCCCTTTTCTGTAAACAAAAAGGTGGCAGTATACATGCATTGCATTTGAATCAAGTTTGAGGTACTGTGTAGATATACAGAGGCCGCGAGTCTTAGCAATACATGTTTTGTTTATTTGGTAAAAAAACATAATGTTTAAAATTTGAAACTGACAAATCATCTAGTATAATAATAACATTTTTATATAGCATTTTATTCATTGATCAAAGCACTTTGCATACTTCACACAGGGAGGACCTAGAACATGAACCCATGATCTCTTTATTGTGAGGACACAGCACTTCCATTATGTCACCTACACTGTTCTGTATAATATCGTACTTGATAGTTTAAAATTACAAATACATTCTTTCTGAAATCAAGGAATATTAACTGCAGGTTAATAACGAGCTCTGCATTCTACAAAAACATTGTTATGTTCGGTGCTTTGTTTTAAAGAAAAATTCCAAACTTTTTGCATGTTTTCATCAAATGCAGTCTTTCTAATTTGTTCTTTGCTTTGAGTGTCAATGGCTGATCGCCATCCTCTTAACAGCCATGATTCCGCAGGATGAAAGTGTGTGAGCGGTGGGCCAAACAATCACATGAAGAGAAGTGCAGAGACAGTGTTTGTCACTAGCGAGGCTCTCATTGGAATAACAATTAGATTAATTTACTAAAACCCACGTTTGCCCACACTTGATGAAACTGGAAGACTAAGACTCAGCATACAATTAATTATAGAATCATTTAATATGTAGTCAATGCCACAACTGGCTGTCACGGCTAAGGTGCCGGTACAACATACTGGCACATACTATCACAAAAAAATAAAATTCGCTGTATCATAGACTTCTACCACCACTTCCAGATACACAACAACTCGCTGCATTGTGGGTTTGATGTTGCTAGGCTGCTCTGAGTTTGCATTCATGGTCTGTACCATTGTAGGAATTTATGTAGGAATTTCTGAAGGCTTGTGAAATTTATTTTTCTCTGCATTTCAGATGGGACCACAGGCTGGGCCACTCAAAGGTTGCTACTGGGCTGCATGTGGCCCGTGGGCCATCATTTCAATAGGCTGGTTCTAATATGTCCCAAAATATTAAGGGAAACATAAATATCTTGTTTTGGTAAACATAACTCACTTTTTCATAATAAGAGAACAACTACACTCATCTGGGTATCACTACTTCTATTGAAGTGGTGTTTTTCTGTACATTGCATTGTAACTGGTTGCCCTTGGCTTAGAGTAATGCAAACTTGCCAGACAGAAAATTTCTGAATTGAAAGCTGCTTACATTAAACCTCCCAAAAATGTTATCTAGTTTATTGATCTGCTCTCTTCCCCTGACTTGTTGTTGCCCCTTCAACCTGTGCTTCTTCTAAAGGCCTATTAAATTAGAGGTAAACTGCCACAGCATATTAAAGAAGAAAACATATAGTAGTTACAAATGCTTGGCGGAGCAAGAAAATAACTAAACAAATACATAATGAAAATATATTCAGAAATATATATTATGTAACACTGTTACGAGACAGCAGGGTTGGCATTTACACTCGCATGCCATTTGATTTGGTAAATTTCATAAAAATAAAGCAACAGTACAAACATATAAAAAAGGAATAGCTATAATCATCTTCCCCAGCTCAGAAACATATAAACAAGGGGTGGATGAGATGCAAATATTCAGATATAATCTTGATGGCTTTATGTTTTAATCTGCAAAAGCAGAGTGAATACACAATGGGGAGGTTGCAAGTACTTATTATAGAAGTAGTGTATATGTCTCTCTCTAGCTGCTTACTTTCTTGGACGAGAAATTGCTATACCAAACTGTGATGGAGAAGATCATAACACTTTCAATAACTGACTATTACAAGTTGGTTATTTCTTTCTGAGCCACTTTGTTCTTTTTACTGTCTTAGAAAGTGTACCCTCTCATAAGCTTTCTTGACCACAACCACTGTTTTAATCTCCAAGTTAAGTCAAGTTGGTGGGCATGCACTGGTACAGTGTGTTGCCGCACCCACTACACAATGAAACAACTCGGGATCAAGGTTTGCAACCCCCCAAGGCAGACATGTGGTCTAGTCCCACCCTCCGGAAATGACCCTCTATCTGCCGCAGGCAAGTGTTACGTGGGTGACCTCTTGGTCTGGTCCAGCCACTCAGGTCCCCAACAATGAGGCTCTTACGAGCTGCATCACCCTCGGGGAAATGCGTCACATGGCCGTAGTGCCGTAACTGACGCTCCCTCACAATGCAGGTAATGTGCCTCATTAAGGACTCCATGAGCAACCACTATTTCGACACAAAGTCAAACCAACAGTACCCAAGGATTTTCCAGAGAGACACAGTACCAAAGGAGTCCAGTCTTCATCTCAGGTAACTGGTTAGCGTCCATGTCTCGCAACCATATAGCAAGACAGGAAGCCCCAGGACTCTAAGGACTTGGACCTTCGTCCTTTTGCATAGATATCGGGAGTGCCACACACCTCTTTCCAGTGACCTCATGACCCCCCATGCACTCCCAATCCGTCTACTGACTTCATAGGAAGAGTCACCAGAGACATGAATGTCACTGCCAAGGTAAACCGCTCGACAAGGTCGACACTCTCTCCACAGACAGACACACTACTGATGGCTGTGCCCAAGAGGTCATTAAAGGCCTGATTCTTGGTTTTTATCCAGGACACTCCCAAGCCCAGATACTCAGACTCCTCGGTCAGTCTCTTGAGCGCCCCAATCAGAGCCTCCATTGACTCCGCGAAGATCACAGCATCATCAGCAAAGTCAAGATCCGTGAACCTTTCTTCACCAACAGATGTCCCTCAGCCGCTGGACCCCACGACCTTGCCCAACACCCAGTCCATACAAGCATTGAACAGAGTAGGAGCAAGAACACACCTCTGACGAACCCCAGAATCAACTGGGAAAAACACAGAGGTCCTGCCTCCACTCTGCACAATACTCACAGTACCAGTGTACAGGCCAGCCATGATATCCAGCAACCTCAAGGGTATCCCGCAAATTCTCAGGTTGTCCCACAGGGCAGCTCAATCAACTGAGTCGAATGCATTGTGAAAATCGCTGCAAAGAAACTCTGCTCATATTCGTGTTTGCACTCCATGAGAACCCTCAGTGCCAGGATGCGGTCAATGGTAGACTTCTTGGGCGTAAAACCAGACTGCTACGGTCACTGGTAAGTGAGCAAGTGATTACGGATCCTATTGAGGATGACCCTAGCAAGGACCTTACCCAGCATCGAGAGCAGTGTTATCCCCCTGTAGTTGCTGCAATCCAGGCGATCACCCTTCCCTTTCCAGATAGGGAAGACAAGTCCCGTTTTCCAGTCAAGTTGGGATGATGCCATTCTCCCAAATGGAAGCAAAGATTGCTTGCAATGCCAGGAGGACAGCCTTACCACCAGTCTGGAGAAGTTCACCCCGGATACCACAGATCCCTGCAGCCTTTCCCCCACTCAGCTGGTTCACCACCTGTGCAATCTCAGTGAGATTGGGTGGTTCACAGCTAATTGGAGGATCAGCCTCAAGAACCATGGACCCAGAGATATCCAATGTCCTAGCCGGAGGATCAGCTTTGAACATATGCTCAAAGTAGCCAGCCCAGCGGGTCACAACTGCAGTGTCATCCATAAGGACCATTACATCAGCTGCCCTGACTGTGATTATCCAAGGAACAGATTCAGATGTGCATAATGCTTCGTTTCCTCTGTAAGCAGGACGTGGGTCGCTAGACCACAGATGGTGTGTCACTTGCTCACAGATTCCTCTAACGAACGCCTCTTTATCTGCCCTCAGAGCCCTCGCAGCTGTCCCTTGCAGTTCCCGGTACAGACCAGAGCTGCTGTTGAGCCATGCGCTGTGACTCCTCTCGATGATATCCAGGGTGACCTGCGAGATGAAACACCTACGTCTGGGAACACCGGTAACACCAACACAACCCTCAGCAACCTTCAGGGTTTTGTCACGGAAGGTCTCCCACATCACATTAGGATCGGCAGTCGTACCCAAATCTGCAAGTTCCCCACACAAACTGCGTGCAAACTCATTAGAAACAGCCTGGTCTTGCAGTATGTCCAAGTCCGGGCTCATTTTCCTAGTAGGTGGTAACCTACTGGACCTAAGCTGGATCCTAAGAGTAGCAACAACAAGTCTGTGGTCAGAATCCACAAACTGGGCACTTCTGTAGACCCTGCAGTTTTGCGAGAGCTTCCAGCGTCTGCCCACGAGGATGTGATTGATCTCCTTCACCGCACCACCAGTATTGGAGTACCAAGTCCAACGATGCAGTTCAGGGTGCTGGAACCAAGATCCAGCGATTCACAGCCCCTGACCTTTTTCAAAGTCAGGGAACATGGAGCCACTTTCACCACGGTCACCAGACCCAAGGGGACCAAGACAATCCTCACAGCCATCCCTGTCAGTGCCAGTGGCTGCACGAAATCACCCATGACCAGAGGACTATCACCTCGTGGGCACCCATCAACCACCGAGCGAAGCTGCGAATAAAATGTCTCCCTCACCGAGACATCATTCACAGCGGTCGGAGCATACACTGAGACAACAGACAAGGCACCCAGAGAGTGCCGTAATTGGAGTCTTATAATACGCTCGTTGAAAGGAGTGACATCGGACACCATCAGAAGAAGCCAATCTGCTACAACAACAGCTACTCCCCGAGTATGACAGCCATCAGACCGACCAGACCAATAAAAGGTGTATCCACCTACAGAGATCTGGCCAGTCCCTGGTCTGCCTTCTGCAAGGCAGAAGAGCAAAGTTACATTCTTTTCTATTGGCTTTTTGTAATTTCTTCTTCCTCCCCATTCCCCTTCTTATTCAAAAATAAACATAATATCGTTTACTTAAGCATTTTGTTTTAAGCATTTTTTGATTTTTGATCTCCCACTTTAGAATATCAGTTTTTTGCTTTCTCTGCATTTAATTCCAGATTATTTGAGTTCCACCATTTGATCATTTCTGTTATGTTATTCCAATATGCACATTTGTCATAATTTGTTATGAGAAGTATATGGGTCATGTCATCAGTATACTATACCTTTTTGTTCAAATTGTGTTTATCTTTTACATGCTTAACTTGATTTAAAAACACAGAATATGTCTTGATAAAAACTGTGTTCTCTTGCATTTCACACAAAAATGATGGAGCTCTTATTGGCAACCTAAAATATCTGCATGTGCCCCTAATCCCCAAAAGTGATGGGTTTATGGGAAAAACTTGGTCAGGCATGAATTGATCGCTGGAGTTGTAAGAAATCTGACATGACACTGTCTGATTTATAATTATTCTTTTACAACATTCAGTAAAATGTAGATAGATAGATAGATAGATAGATAGATAGATAGATAGATAGATAGATAGATAGATAGATAGATAGATAGATAGATAGATAGATAGATAGATAGATAGATAGATAGATAGATAGATAGATAGATAGTGTGGAAGAAAGAAAACCCAGAGGATGACAGGACAAGTTCAATCAATTAGATTTTTATTCAGTCACAAATGAGTATGTGGATTCTATGTTGCAAGGCAGAAGATCAAAATTACATTTTTTTCTATTGGCTTTTTATAATTTCTTCTTCCTCCCCCTTCCCATTATTATTCAAAAATAAACATAATATCATTTACTTAAGCATTTTGTTTTAGTACGCTAATGGGCCATCTGTTTTATTTTTTTCACTGATCAGATAGACCCTAAAGAAGGAAAGGTCAGCTCTCTTGTGTCAAATAGATGCGTTCCTAAGAAACTGGAAATTTTCCTCGGTCAGCTTACTGCACCCTGTCTTATGACAGACACCTGTATGAATAACCTGCCATTATAGCAAAATGGCTTTGTCAGCTATTAACCCTAAGTAGCTTGCAAGCAGTTAATTTTTCTTTCACAATAGATAGATAGATAGATTGATAACTGCCTCACTGAGGAATAAAATTTAGATATGTTTATATAATATTTTAGAGGTGAAAGTTTATCTTTAATTGTCATCCAAAACTCAGGAATTCATTTATACAGAGTAGATTGAAGCACTGTGCTCTCAAAGACCCTTCCACCTGTTTTCTGAAGCTAAATAATTAAATAGAAGTTTATGGGAAGGTAGTGTCAGTCTTGTTAGCTTCTAAACCAAGCACTTTCCAGGACACACTCACAATCCCACAAAGCACACATGCATAAAAAAACTCAAAATAGACACAGAATTAACATGCACACAACACACAGGCAGTGTTTGAACCAGAATTTGAACTGAAGACACTGGAGGTATGAGACAGCAGTAGTAAATGCTGTACCATCATTTTGCATACCTTCAAATACTTATTACAGAGACTGGCATAGACTTGTGGGGGGGTGGTAGGGTATTTTTTTCATTCCAGAATGATTGAAAACATTTGGCAATTATGTATATTATTTAATAAACCTTTTCAAACAAATGAGAAGACTATACAAATGTCCTTTGTCAGGCTACTGGGTGCACTTCAGCTTTTTGGACTGCTGTTTTATCTAGAATGAAGTCCAGCAAGAAGAAACACATTTGTCTTTGTATTGTTAGAATAACCCAATAGATATAAGCAGTCTGTTCACTTAGTGCATGTCTGCTGGATATTATTACTATGCAAAAACTGTGGCACTGAAAAGCTTTGCTTATATTCTAAGTAAAACCTTTGTCTAGAAACACAAACTATCCATCCTTCATCCAACCTGCTATATCCTAACACAGGGTCACGGGGGTCTGCTGGAGCCAATCCCAGCCAACACAGGGCGTAAGGCAGGAACAAATCCCGGACAGGGTGCCAGCCCAACACAGGACACACACACAGACACACCCACACACCAAGCACACACTAGGGACAATTTAGGATCACCAATGCACCTAACCTGCATGTCTTTGTGTACAAAACTGGTTGATCTCTTTCAAGGCCATGAGTAGCCAATTTATGTCCTAGCAGCACTGGACCCAAGGCATTAGCCAACTCTAAATGTGTTGCCAGATCATTGCAGGTTCCAATTTATACACACACATATACACATACACATACGCACTCTTACACTGAGCTAATGTGTAACTGCCAGTCTACCTGTCACACTTGTGTTTGAGGTGTGTAGTAAAACAGAGTAATTAAAGAAAAATCTTCCTTCTACAAGGCAAATAAAAGACTGCACATTCCACAGCCCTGTAACTACTTGCAGCACAGGTCTGGCATTTAATTTAAATATTCAGGCTTTTAACGAGTCACACAATGATTTTTGTTAAAAGTAACATGTTTAAAAATACAATTAAAAAAAGAGACTCTTCAAGGCAAAAAATTAGAATTTAAAAGCAGGTGAAGTTATCTCCAGAGAAAAACTGCATGCTCAAAAAACATTACACTAAAGAAAAACAGAGAAATCATGTAAGAATAAGCATGCAAAACAAAATGTATACACATTATTCTAACTGTGTAGCAACAACACAGAAGGAAAGTCAATAAAAATAGTGAAATGAGCAAAAGAAATGCATAACAAACACCAGTTTATCTAACAGACAAATAATTTTCAATTAAAAAGATAGATACCATGAATGTCACAACATTTTAAAATATAAATGATTCGGGAGATTTCGTAATGAGTGAGTCAGTGGTATTTGGCTTTTATATATATATAGATTAAAAACCCATTAAAAATAAAACAACGCAAATAAGTAAAACATTGCATATAAAAGATAAAATTCTTATTTGAGTCAGATAGATTTTTAGTTCCTCACTGACCCAATGTCCAGCACTGGAGTTAGTCCTTGATAATCTCCCTGCACACCCAGCTCCAGAACTTTTCTAGGCAATTTTATACTGGTGGGTGAATTAGTCTCTTAAAGCAACAACACCTAGCTTGTTCGCAGACAATGTATTAACTCTTTGTGTTTCCATGTTTACACATCTTATATTCTCACATGCTTCAATTGATCTTCATCCTGATGATCATTTTACTCACGCTATGAGAACTTTCATTTAGAAACTGTAAGGAAGTACTTGAACAAAACACAACAGCAGTTCCGCAACTACTCCCCAACCAGGAAGCCTTTATTCTTCCAGTTGTATCCTCTGTTGATATATAAATTTGGCAGTCAATATGGATTAGAATGTTTCCCTGCCTTTTACTGAACTGACATCCTCAAATTGGGTAGTGGCTGCTGTTTTGTTCTGCCGGGAGCCAATACAGTACTTCCGATATTTCTCTTCTAGTATTACACCTTATTTGTGAAGGTGTCACCCATATTCCAAACTCTCCATCATTCTCACCAGAAGTAAAAGCACTTAAAGATACTTCCAGTGTTTCTGGGCCCTGGTCTTTTTCTAAACATATTTAGACTTCTGGACAAAGTGGCAATTCAAGGCAATGAACCTTACGAGGTGACTTTGACCCTTCACAACTTCACATTAAAAACATACAGATATTAAGGAAATTTCTTAGTACTGAAGGTACACAAAAGTTAGTTCATTAATGTGCATCAAATTAATTTTCTGTTACAGCATCATTCAAAGTCAGTCATGGTTTACCATTCTATGTTCTGTCAATTTAGTTATCAAAAAATTTACTGATTTCCCTGACTTTAATTAGACTCCTGGTCTTTGTTTTTTATATTCAGCATTTAATACACCAGTACAGAAATTGCCAATATTAGAATAATTGACTGTTCGGTGGATTTTAGAAAAAGTTTTGGATTTTATTCATAGGAACTGATTAATTTTCCAAAGCTTACTTGATCTGATTTTGATCACATTTTGTTATTGTAATGTGTGCTATTAGTGTAACCATTCTATGATAAGCACATTCCAAAGTGCAAGACAAATTGTTATTCGCATAAGTGTCTGTCAGCAGTTTCTTCATGTATAAAGTGTTTAAAAGTGAGTCCCAAGACCTTTTGCTCTAGGTCTGTCACCTCATAGTATCTCACATCTTCCTACTCTGAATTATAAAGTCATGTCTGTCTGCCTTATGATTATCTGTTTTCAGAAAGGTCGCCACTGGGTGCTGGCTTCTTTGTGGTGGCCATGATCTTGCCCATCCTTTGTACGTTTATGTAACACGTTACAAATAGAAAATAATGTTTATAATAGGGATGGATGGAAGAATAACAGCTAATCTACAATAGTTTGGCCACCAAATTAGGGTACACATATTTCATTATTCGCTATAAATAAACTTTGTGTTAGAACATTGTTGACTGAATAAAAACACGATGTGTACTGTTTGCAATAAACTCTTGTTGCTATATCTCCTCATTGCCTAGTCCATCTTGGTTTCATGACTATGTTCTGGAGTCTAGGAATAAATGCCAGCTACGGGCAACCAGGGCATCATAAGGAGTAGCTGAGAGAAGGAGACCCATTTGGAAGACCACCAAAGCTGTAGGGAGAGCCTCTCGATGGCTATAGCTCAAGAGAGGAGAGTGTTGGGATTAGTGGCTATGATCCAACTGGAAACAAGCTGGGGTCAGATCAGCCATTGCTGAGTAACCTGAATGAGGGTGTATGATATTGAAAGACCCAAAACACCCAATGATTCCAGGAATATCACTGATGATGTGTCCAGTAGCACCAGTAGAGGCATTCACACACACACTTAAAAATATCCAGTAAAAAGGAATCTTAGTTAAATTAGAAATTTTAGTTACATTAGATTTTACTGCACATCTGCATTAATTTTATATTTTAAATAATTTGTTTGTTCCTAAAAATAAATAACATATTTTAAAATTTAAAGCTAAATGCATTTAATTGTTTCCAGTGTAGTGTATAAAGAAACCCTTTCATTCTGTGATTTATGCTCTCATAAAATATTTCATTCTTCTTTCTCTTGAAATATTAGAGCCATTATAAATGGGGTCAGCTACATTTCATTTAACCACTATATAAAGCCATTTTATATGGAACAAGAATACGCTAAAGAGAAATAAAATCATATCTAAATTTTATAAGCCACTCAGACAAAATGATTAATATACAATTGTGAAAATAATAAGATGTACCATAATCATGTTGCTTGCTTAAAATGATTTTTTACAATCATTAAACAAACTCACGATCAGGCTTCACAAAATAGCAATATACACCATATGAAATATTAAAGTATTTTAAATATTTAATAGGCTTAAACTATGCCCCTTGCTCCAGGTACTGCTGGACTTTAAATAAATTCCAGTTTTTTTTAATGCAGTTAATATTGTTCCATTTCAAAAGCTTTTAAGATTTAAGTAATTTGTCTGGTAAAAGCATGATTATATCTAACTTTCAAAAATGTCCGAATCAGAGTTATACAAATACTATACAAGTAATACATTTTTAATATAAAATTCACTTTCCTGCAAAGTTTTTTTGTAGTAAGCACTATAAAATCAATAGTTATGTGTTACATTACACTTTATGTTGTGGTATTCACATGATTTGGGGGTTTCAAAAAAGTATTAATTATAAGAAAACAATGTACAAGAAGGTGCATGAATTCAACAACCTCCCCCAGGTAAATGAAAAGAAAGTAACAGCAGTGAAATCACTTGATGTTCACTCTGTGACTGGTGAATCTGCTACACTACATTTCTCTATGGCAATATGCTCATATTTTATTACTGAATTCTTCTGCCATTTGAATTCTTTAGATCTAAACAGGAGTGATACTTTCTTAACTCATACAGGCCTAGTATTTGTAGTTTACAGAGGTGTTTCATGGTGTGGCACACATTTAATATATAGTTTTATTGGAATTAAGAAAAGATTTTAAACATTTCCACCTTTTATATATATGTTATTTATGTTACAGAATGACACAATGATGCAACAATTAACGCCGCTACTGTACTTTAAAGCTCTAGGCCTGATGACCATTTTTTGAGTTTGATGTCCTCCTAATGTCAGATTAGCTATGATAAATTGGACCTATACAAGAGCATATGACCATGCCTTGTCCTAGACTGATGCTGTTTTGGTTCAAACCTTAAGCTGAAAGCTGCCAGGATAGGCTTTGCAACCCAACGCTTGGATTTATCCAGTTTAGAAAATAAATGGATGGATAGAAGTATGACTGCTAGATTTTCTTCCTGTACTTAAATGTGTTAATTGTATACTACTGTAACATACCGTTGAAGTCATATTGCTTACATTTTTACTAGTGAACTGCATGTGATATATTGCAAAATAATATTTAGTTGAAACTAGTCAAACTGGATTGAATTTGGAAAATCTTACTATCTGTCTTCAGTGCTCCATTTAAACCAATGGAAATATCATTTAATTTGCTCTTAGTAGAGTTGTGATTCACTCTTCCTTCCTCTCCTTGTAATATCTGAATCTGGACTACAGTGGAAACCCAGGAAGGTGGGCAAAGAACTCCTGATGCCTAACAATGGGGCATCAGGAAGACTAGAAACCACCCTCAAGAAATCACACCAACGAAGGACACACTGGAACCCAAGAACTGGCCAAAAAGGGCAACAACTGCCCATACTGCATCCAGTCACATGACCGTAGAACTACAGAATAAAAGATTGCTTTTGAGAGGAAAAGAAGAAACTCATCTGAGAGTTACCATGTAAGGGAGACACCCTTGTCACAGAGTGGACCTACACACTGGAAAGATGCACAAAAGTAGCAGACTGAAGAAAACAGCTGTTAATATCTTAACCTACAAGACTTGGCTAGGACTTAAAATAAAGTGCCACTAGTCTGAGATTTTTAAATTCTGAATTTTGTGGCAATCCTTAAAATGAATGTTATTGCCAACTAAATTTTGTACATTTATTACCCCTAGCTCCTCCTCCATAATACTGGGATATTTGTAAATCCTAACTGTGTGATTTCCTTTGGAAAAAGAAAAAAAGAAGAATTTTACATTAATTAATGATTGCATACTTTTTTATGAACTAAAAGTTTACCACATGCTATAACTCTTACTGCTTTAGATATGTCCGGCTAAATATTCACCTTCTTAGTTAACAATTTAATGAAACATTGTCGCTAAGAGATCCCTCACTACAATACCTATTACTGTTTTAAAATCAAAATCTCAAGACTCATTATATCTTATTTAAAAAGCATATGCTGTAGGATGGAGAGGCAAGGCTATTGCACTTTATGGCACCTTCATATCCCTATCTTCTGTCATCCTTATATTCATCCTTATCTTCTGGCATCTGTCCCATATGAGCTTGGTTTTTGCTTGTCATTACTACTCGAGGAGATATTTATGATAAAACATGTGTTCAGACATTTAAGACTTCCAGGGAAAACAATTGTACTCCTTCCCACTCAGTCTTTTTTTTTACTTGTATCTCAAAAATCTCTGGAATCTTTCTATCTTTACTGCCTCTCCCTCATTAGTTGTAAAGAATATTGAAATCAATAATTTTCTCCACTGCGGTGGGCAGGCACCCTGCCCGGGATTTGTTCCTGCCTTGTGCCCTATGTTGGCTGGGATTGGCTCAGGCAGACCCCCGTGACCCTGGGTTAGGATATAGCGGGTTGGATAATGGATGGAAGGATGGATAATTTTCTCCAAAGAGCCAGTCAATGTTTTGTATGCCCTCATACATGACAGTTCTGATCACTCTTTACACAACCAAGTACTCTGGCAAAATGATCTCACCATGTCCCCTATTCTGCAATGATCTTTTTTTTTTTAAATACATCTCATTTCATCCAGAATCCCAAATGTATTCCATTCATATTTGAAGATAGACCATATTTTATCCTCTCCCCCAAAACAATTTATTATAGGCATAAGCCCACACAGTTATTATTTTTACATATGTTTATGGAATGCCCCATTGTTGGCAGCCTTATGGTGTAATGTTGAGTCCCTCCCTTCTTCAATAATTCCTTCATAAAAATCCCATTACTACTTCACATTTTCTTGTTTTTGAAGTTGTCTTCTCCTTCATTCAGCTGTGTTTAACAAGAACTGCTCTACCATAGGATTATTTACAGTATACTAGGTCTACCCTTGTCTCTTTGTAGACCCTTTAGACTACATTTACTTTCATGTTTAGAATACTTTCTTTTTAACTTAATCTGTTTAGAGTTATTTTGGCTAAAATAATTTTAATATCATAATTGAATATTGCTCATTGACAGTGTTTAAAACACAAAGTAGGGTACTGTGGATATTTCACATGGATGAGTGTGTTGCTTCTTGTTTGTTCATAAGGCCATGTGGTTTGGCTCTATTAATTTCTCTCTTCAGTCTGCATCGGCTGATAAAGGGAGCATTTGTACTTTACTGTTTCTAACGCTCACTGGTGGCATTTCGTCAATTCCTCTTCCACCAGTGCTTTAAGTATAGATGTTATCTTAGGTGTAGTTTCGGAATGGCTTGTTGTGCCAGTTTCTTGCTCTGAGCAGTGCTTAGTTACTTTCTTTTTCTTATCTTGATGGATCTCTTCTTTTTTACTAGTTAAATGATGCAGGTTTCAAGTATTATTGGCCTTGCCCATATTTTGCCTGTAACATCACTCAACGCAACACATAATTTTTCATTGTTTCGCTTAGCCTAAAAATGCACAAAATATTTTTTTGCTTCCACGGAAATTAAAAATATTTTTGTGGTTGGCATGTTGAAGTCTAGTTAGGGCCCTTTGGTTCTGAAAATCCCACTTGTCTCATGGGGGTTACAGTATGTGGATGTCTGACAGTGGTTCCAGCTAGATGTTCCAATAATGAATGTTGTGTTGCCCACTTTAAATCATATCCTGAAAGCTCTAAATATCAAAGATTTGCTATAATCCACATTAACTTTCTGTCATGCATGTTAGTACATCCTTCCCAGACTTGACATGAACATAGCATTGGAAAGTATAGCATTTAAGAAATTACAATGATGTGTTTTCAAAATGCACAACATAGCCAGGGTTTACATCTTCTAACACAAAAATTGCTGTGGTGGAAAGAAGCATTATATGTTAAATTATATGTTAAATCAAAATTCGCTATACTACTTGCTCTTTCTTTTTTCTGGTATTTAATTTGCTTTTATGCAAAAGAAAATATAAGCATTTAACTGAATTTAATTTCTCATCAAGGCTTTTACCATGCTTATGCTCTGTATTTCATATATGGCTTTCAATTACTGTGTGTATACATCAATTTGTGTAACAATACACTAGGTTTGTCCCTCAGCCTGTAAATGTATCTTCTGCAATTTGCATTTATTTTGATAAAAGCATATTTGCTATTTTTACTAAGTAAAGGATAAAGAAATGTAGAGAGCAGAATTTAAAAATGCAGATTCTATGTAATATTTTGTACATGACTCTCTTGCAGGTTGCTCTTAGAGAGCAAGATGTAATCATGTCTTATGTCTAAATTTCAAACTGAATGATAGAAGGACAGAGGCATTAGTGGTACTGATGGAAATTGGACAGGAGATTGGTTAGACAGAAAATCCAAACTGGTGACTAGTGAATGTGAATAGGCAGGAGTTGACAATGGTTAGTAATCCCTTGTTAAAAACGGTGCCATTAAATTATTTACTCAGTAGAAAAAAAACATTTTAGAATTCCAGGAAGAAATGCAAAAGATTATCTCAGGAAACTAATGGTGAAGCTATAGGGATGAAGCAATAAAATTCCTCCTTAGTAGCAGGAGGCAGCAAATAAATTATTTCCATTTTGCTAAGTGTCTAGAACATTGAAATACTAACTTGCACCTAACCTTAATTAACAAGTAAACACAGCTTGTAATATATGCTGTATATAAAACAGTGCAAACTATATTTCACAACAACAGTAAAATATTAGGACTACATCCTGTAGAGTAATAAACAAATGTAACCCATTCAGCAGTCTCTTAGTATTGACTTACAGTAGATGCTACTACCAGTTAAAATCTAATAACAAAGCATAGACAAACATGTGATAGCACAGTTCGCATAGTTTATCTAACCAAAGAATATAAGGTATCCAATGATTTCTACAGATACACAAAGATCCTCGAAAAATTAAGCACCCATTTTTAAGATAGCTGCCAAAGTAACATGAGGTAGAGTCAGGCACACTCTGCAGCAGAGCAGAGCAGTTCATAAGGAGAGTGGCATACATCCTGATTGGCTACAGTTTATTGAATGAACACTCCTTCCCAGGGCCAACAGCAGCAAATAAGCACAGGGAGCAAATCTTGTTTGATCCAACCAGATGTTGGCATTGTTCCCACTGTGCAATTTTCAGGAGTCTAAAGAAATTAATGTCTTTACTAATGTCTGACTAAATTCTCTCCCTTTCTTTGTACCTTGATGTTCAAGGCCAGGCTGGTCAAGGAAGTATAATCATGTTTCCTGGTGGGACCAAAGCATGTAGAAGCTCTCTTTCTCCATATTCTTAAGCAAGGTTGAGTGATAATAGCCATTTCCTTAGATAATGGTGAGAAGCACATACATTTTAGTACTTAAGATTCTGACATAATATACACAAAAACAAAAAATAAAAAGAATAAAACCGTGTATGTAAATTATAAGACAAAGACATCTAAAAACAACTAAGTCCCGTAAGCAGTTATGCTAGTGGCAGCATAGATGTCTGACACTTTCAAATTAAATGGAGATAAGGGGGGAGTCACCCAAACGCTCTATAAAGCAACCATCTTGTACTGATGAAGCTAAGAATTTTTGTTTTCTTTTCTGTTATTTGGATTAATTGTTTGACTTCATTGGAAATATTTAAGGATAGAGAGTCCCTTTATGGTGCTCTCCTTTGATTTAAAAGTAAATCATTGACCTTTGGCAACATAGTGGTACAGTGTTTATAACTTTAGCATTTTCTTTTCACCCAAGTAATGTCTGTGTGGAGTTTGTGGTTTTCTGTGGTTACTCTGGTGTCCTACCCACCGTACAGACATGCAGATGAAGTTAGTTGGCATCTTCAGTTGGGCCTGTTGTAAGTGCATCATTGTGTCCTGAGATGGACTTACACCTTTTTACTTAAATGTAACAAATTTCTAATACAAGAGTAATACAATGAACTATTGATAATATCTAGTTATCCACAAGAAGAACAGGAAAACAGTGCTATTCTGATAGTTAGCATCACTCTGAGAAAGTATGGGATACAGGTAACACTACTGAAAAAATCCATAATTTACACTCATGTAAAAAGACCTTAACAAATGCTTCTTTGGATTACTTGTACAAAGCATCAGTAAAGTAGCAAATTAAGAGCCTTTTATTTGCTGATAAATTAGTTACAAATATGAAGGATTCATAGGCATTATATAATATCTAGAGAGACATGTCTCACTAAAGACACTTCTTAACGTTCCAAAGTGATGTTGTTTTAGTAGACAACAATGCAGAGATGAATAACCATTTTACTGAAGCTTTTATGAAAAGAAGCATTTGTTAAATTCCTATTGTATAAGAGTAAATGAGCAATAGTTGCATTTTTGTAGTATCTAAACTATAGTGTTCTGTTTGCAGGCTATTGATCACATATTGAAGTCCACTTACTGCTTCCAAGACATTTTTGGAAGTAGGTATAACAATTTTTTTGTCAGAGGTACAGTATAATTTGAGATTTTGTATTAATATGTTATTTGCAAGTTCTGCATGACTTCATTTAGTTCTGCTGATCTGTACTTCATCTGCACAAGATATGTTTTTAAAAAGACTAATTTGGAGGCAGTCCTTTTGATCTGGTATGAGACAACTAAGTGTATTAGTGTTACTGATTACCCTTGTGATCTTCATGAACCTCTGCTATTGTATGATTCTCAGCTTCCATACATACAAAAACTGAACATTGATCATGCTTGCATTTTTCCAAGAAAGGATTAATATTCTTTCTCATGTATTTTTCCCTCCAAAAAACAGCAGGCCACCACTTCCATTTCCAGCAGTTAATACCTGAATGAAGTATGATCACACACTTTATAAAGATACAATATAGGAGAAACATGGTTGTATGAGGATGTGTTCAAACATCAGATGCAAAGATTAAAATTCATAAATAAATTATACCAATATCCTCCATAGACTGACAGTTCTGTGCACCATAGTAAGCATAATCTGGTTTTCACAGATGTTAAATTTTCTCACTAAATTCAGTATACAGTATAAAGAATATCAACTGACACCATTCAAAGGAAAAATACTTCACTGTGATATAAGAGTATTGCCATGTTAATATCTCAGCAGCAACCTTTTCTCACTTTTCTAATAGACACTTCTCCACACATATTGTGTATCTATTTTAAGTAAAATTAGGTACATCTGACAGCTTCATGTTGCCTCTGTTTAATTATTTCTCTTTCAAACTTATGTGTGTCAAGACACAAGACTAGCAACACAACAATCAATAGAAACTGAGAAGTTGGAATTGTGACCCAGTGGAAATTTTAAGGATTTGTGTGGCATTTATTTATTTATTTTGTTCCTGAAATTGTTATTTTCACTTTTTTTTATACTGAGTGATATTATTACTTAACTATGTATTGAGGTTTTATCACTATTGTTTTTTTTTTTTTTGTGGGTTTTGTATTTTCATCACCATCACTTTGGAAAATGTAGCCTGTGTCACGTGTGCCGAATTGGGACCAATTGGGAGGCGGGACTTCTACTTTTTAAGGGTTTGCCAGAAGGTTTTGTGTTGCGCGGGACACTGGGTTGAACTTGAGAATGTTGTGTGCGGTACCCTGAGAGCAAGTGCCGCTTTTGGCCTTTCCAAAGGAGTATGGACAACTGGAGGAGATTGCTTTACACCGGATATGTGCAGTGGGTGCTTCGCCTTGAATTGACAGAATCCAGGACAGATGGTACAACTAGCGCAAAGTAGAGTGACGCAGCAAGAGAGATAAAAGATTGGGGAACTGACTAGCTTGTGTTCCCAATTGACTTCATGTTGCCTGGGTTTCAACATAGTCGAGGCCCAGAGGATGTGTCTCTTTTTAAAATCGAGTTATTAAATTTGTATTTTTTTGCTTCTCTGATGTTGTGGTTCTCATTCCTGTAGATAGAAAAAAACCTGTATTTAGTAGCAGTCCTGAGCAGTGTTGTGCAGAGGCTAGAAGATGCCCAGGGCAAACTCCTTGATTGTATGCCCCCTAAGGTGAGGTGCTGTCAAGGTGAATGGTAAAGAAGGCATATGAATATGATAAAGAATGGCATATTAAATAAGAAATAAACATTTTATTCAAATAAAATATACATTTAAGTTTGTTTCTCTAAATTAGATCTCCTCTCTGAAAACAATTATACTGCTTCATTTTTACATCATCTGTGTGGAATTCTTTTTCAATGCTGAAAAAGCCAGGTTGGTCAGACGCTCTTGTGACATGAAAAAACTGAAAGGTCAAAAACCCCGACCGAACTCCTGTACATGCAAGAATTATAATATAACCCATATTTACTCTGGCTACACAGACTACATATTTCTCTGACTTACCTTACTGGACTAACTAGAAAAAGAACACGAGAGATGAAATAAGTGAGGTAAACTCCGTCTCAGAAAAACACTTCACTGCACCACAGTTGGATAAATGACCCTTAACATGTTCACTGAACATACGGAACTGATTGAGGGAGAGGGACTCGTGGATTCAATTTTCTGTCTCATGTGAAATAAACATAGTTTTCATTATGTTTTCAAGGGAAGGACTCTTTTTGCTGCTCGAGGCCTGGTCAGGCCCGGTGCAAGCACTTCTAGCACTTAGAAGTTACAGTGCTTCACTGAAAATAAGCTATAATAAGTTAAATGTGTTCATATTAAATTAGAATTATTTTTGAAACATGGCTGTCCTAGAAAGCAACACTCTTTGAATTTGATGACCACCCAGATATGGATGCCCGGGTCCATCGCCCCCTCGGCCTCTCCCTCTGCATGCCACAGGTCTGGAAATTACCTAAGTTTGGTCCCAGTTCCCTCCTTTAACTGGGTGGTGTAGTAGGTCAGTTATTTTTGTGTGGTATTGAGTGGGGTGGAGTTCAGAGGAGTTAGGCATCCAGGCCCCCCTGCTGGGTAAAAATATATATATATATAACCCCCCCTCACATCCCTAAATTTTGGTGTAAGTTGGCCGGATACAGGTAAACACTAAGTTTTTAATTTTTATTTTTATTTAAGTGGTGTTTTTGCTACCTGTGAACCTGTTTTGAGATGATGATGATGCCTGTTTTCTCAGGGGCTCTTTGGATCCCCAAGTTTAAACGGTTAGGAAATGAGACCAGTTACAGTATGTAGAGTGGAAAGAACATATCCAAGGGCTTCTAGAAACCCAAGAAATACAGTATCTGAAGGAAGATGGGTACAGATTGTGTTGGGAGCATTAGGCTGAGAGGCTAAAAGGGAAATTGGGGTCCTAGAAGAAGGTAAGAAAGAAGGTAAATAAAGTGTTTGAATATTTGGATTTTCTGTATCTCATTGAGCTCTCACTACCAGTATTGACAACAGTTTTATGGTTGTAGACAGAGGTCTGGGGAACCTTTTACTTTGTATGTCTTGTAGTTGAGGGAGTTGTACTGTAGGTTCCAGAGGCGAGACCCAGAAGGGACCCTCTCTTAAAAGTTATTGAAGGAAAAGGTGCTGTTGGTAATGGAAGATGGCCCATTAGTGCGAGCTATGAAGAACTTCTCTCGTCATCGTCCAGAAGGGTCATTTGCAGAGCTTCAACAAGAAGCATGGCTATTGGAAGAAGTACACTGCTTTGATAGGTATGAATAAAACTGTGCGACTATTAGGGAGAAGGTGTATCCTGTTGTTGCCCTTAGTGCTGGTTGGAAGGAGGAGCTGAAGACAGAAATTTTGAGGGAGGTGGCCAATCAGGTATGTGAGCTGACGCATGAAGTTCTGCTGGAATTATAACAATTTGTCTGACAGTTAGGGTACCCCGAGAGTAGCAGAGTCTCAACCCAGTTTGAATGTACCAGTTGAAGCACGCCAAGGTAGACCCCTGGCTTCCCGGTACCAATGGGATGAAGGAAGGCGGTCTATTTGTTATCAATGTAACCGGCCAGGACATGTGGCAGGATGGTGCTGGGGGCCTTCTCTTCCCCAGTCATCTTTAAACGCCTGAACTCCGCAACCGAGAACCAGGCAGTGGACCCAGCTGGGGATTTAGGAGAAAGGACCAGAAGATTTTTTGTGAAGGAGTGCCCAATGGTGACTGTTTATATTGAGGGGCAGGAATGTATAGGACTGTTAGATACAGGTTCTTGAGTCACGTTAATGCATCAGCCTATGTTTGAAGCGCTTTTTCCAGGAAGACAATTGTGCAAGATACTCATGCTGCCGTTATCCCCTACATTGGTTATGCTGTGTTGGATTTTGAGGTGGCTGGTGTATGGATCCCTGGATGTGGTATTGTGCTTACCAAGCCCGAATGTTTAATCATGCCTTTTATTATTGGCATGGATGTGATTTCACAGTGCTGGGTATCATTGGTTGGATGGACAGTCCTTGCCAACAGTGGAGTCACTCCAAGGGAGTCAGATGATTGCCCATGTTGGAGAAGATGGATTTTTGGGGTATGTGCATCCAGCCAATCAGTCAAAGACCCATATTCCACCCCAGAGTGAGATGGTAGTATGGGGTCGTGTTAATGTGGCGACCACATGTGTGGACTATTGTGGTTTAGTTGAAACTTTGCTGGAAGGTGACATTGGAGTGGCCCAAACTTTGAGCTGAGTGGATACAACACCATCAAAAGATTGCCAAGTTGTATGCCATCAAGGAAGCAGATGTACAAGGGGCTTGTGATATCATCCTGGCCCATGAAAGTGAGGGAGTGGTTCATCTAGCAGTAGTGTGTGCCATTTTAGACACTTTAGAGGCAACCCCAGCCTTCTCCAGCTCCTCTATAGCTGAAGCTGAGTTGATGGCAGAGCAGCAAGAAGACTTTACAGACTTATTGTCTCGGTGAGCAAAAGTGTTTGCTACAAGTGATGAAAAAATATATATAAAGCCCCCCCCCCCCCTTACAGAATGATGAAAAAACTATGAAAAATTAAACACAACTGGTAGGAAATCTTGTGTTTGTGTCAATGAAATCAGCAAAATGTCACTTCATGCAAAGGCTGTTTTTTCACTGAAGAAAGCGCAACAAATTAAACATAAACAGCTGTTTTTCAAAGGTGGAAAAAATTTTAATCAGTGACAGGTTCACAGTGGTGGCACAAAAGAAAACTACCTTGCCTTGGGATCCTTATTCAATGTAGCAGCTTTTCAAAAAGCAACATGTTAAATAACTACAAATTCCACATCTGAATTCCAGATACTTTAGTGTGATAGAGGAATATTTCTGACCTATTTGTCTTTGGTTATAACTTTTAAACAGATTCTCTGCCAGTCAAACCAAGAAATTAAGATGTGTAAGTTTTTCCTTTCAAGGGGATTATGTTTGAGTTTGTTAACTGTTGTTCCCAATAATCAAAACATTATCCCATTTTGAGTTTAAGGTTCGAGTAAAGGAGGTAAGAATTTTCCATTAATTGCTGGTTGAAATAAAGCATTGTGGTAATTAGTGGAATAGTACAATATGGTAAACCACATCAACTACACAGTCTTCCAAATCTCCACACCACTCCAGGTAGTGCCACAGTGTCTTCAGAATTAGGCAATGCCCTCTTTGATCTAGAAGAGTAATGTCCAGAATTATGTGAGGTTGTGAGAACAAAAGTAAATTGGAAAAAATCCATACATCCATCCATTATCCAACCCACTATATCCTAACTACAGGGTCACAGGGGTCTGCTGGAGCCAATCCCAGCCAACACTGGGCGCAAGGCAGGAAACAAACCCCGGGCAGGGCGGTAGCCCACCGCAGGGGAAAAATACATTTCATTACTAATTCTTGGTACTATTTTCTTGAAGTTAAAGATACATTTTTTTGCTTGCTTATCTGCTCGCAGTCTGCACAGTGAGTGAAATTATGACAAATCCCACCCTACACCCCACCCAACTTTATCCACCTATATTCTACTTTTTTTTCTACTTTTACTTTTCCAATTCTGTTTATTCAGCAGTTATGTTCTGCCATGGATTGTAATAACAGACAGATACATGCTTAAGTCAATATTTTTTACTAAATGGAGCCTACTCTTCACCTGTTACAGTCTGTGTTGTTATTTTGCATTTGTTATATAGAGAGCGAGATACATGTTGAGTGACAGAACAGCGAAAAAAGTACACAAGTTTCATTCTACTTTGTACATAAAACAATAAATCTGAAATGATTATACTGCATTGTATTTTTAACAAAAGCTTTAGATTTTTGAAAGAGTCAAGTAATGTGCATGTCTCATTTTGTGTGGTGACTCTACACACTTAAAAAAAATATATATATACAGTATATACACAGAAACTGACAAAGGCAGAGTGTGTGATCCAGCAAATTGAAGCACCACAAACCAATTATCAAAGTTTATAATGCATGATGAGTTGCTCTTGCTGAGGATATGGTAACAAAAGAAATAGACAACTTTTGTGAGTGAGTAAACTCACTGACTCTCACTGATACTACTCAATCCGTAAATACACAGAAAGAACTATATGCAGACCTTGTAGCGCTTAGACAGAAATGACAGCTTGGCACTTCCACTTTGTCCATATTAAAACATCTGTACTAAACTAATTAAACTTAGGTGAATTGGCATTGCTAAATTGGCCCATGTATGTGTGTATTTTCACCTAGCAATGGACTGCAATACTGTCCAGGGATTGTTCCTGCTTTCCGTCTGATGCATGCTGGTATAGGCTCCAGCTGTTCCATAACCCTGCCCTGAATAAATGGGTTGCAGAAGATGGATGGGTGGATGTGTGCCTTTAATGCCTGTTCAGTTTTTCTCACTTGATTTGCATGCTGCATGTATGCTCAATGCTCTTACTCACTAAAGCACACGCATACATTTCCAATCCTGGTGGCAGCAGGCAGTATCTTTATGAAATAACAAAATAAGCTTCCGCATAATAAAAAAACAGTAAGCAATCTTATGACTTTTTTCAGTTATTATTGTCTAGTTGTCTACAGATCAGAGGCAGAAATTCTAACCTGGGCCCCAACATTTAATGTCAATAATGAATCCATGCCCCTGTCCCTGAAGAGTGCCATGGAGGAAGATAAGCAGTGAAGTAAAGTGTACAGATGGTCTCCTTTTAAAATGGATGAATCTCACAAGAATGTCTTGCATTTAGTCTTTTTCCGACATAAAATGACATAGATGCACTGTTTTACAATATGTGTGTAATCTCAAGATCTAAATAATCAATAATATTTTTGGCTTGAAAATTGTATGTGTTTGGTTAGTTTTAAGGCTTTTTAATTTTTTTAACAATGAGACCCCAGAACCCAGTAGCTCCATTATTAAATGCAAAAATGGGCCTTTTTTAATTTATAGAATATGCTTAACTTTACAACACAGTTTAATTTGGCAAATAAGTATATACCATAACTTTGACATGAGAAATACTGAATTTACCCTTTAAGTAGTGTCTGTCACTTAAGACATACTGCATTTGTTATCTCAGTAAGACTAGAGCTGGAGATGCTAAAATAATAATTCTTTAAAATATATTGCCCTTTGCCATTAATGTATTGAATTTTTTGCTCTTCATTTAAATTTTTTTCACATAATATAAGTTCTTGTTGGCCAGAAAATGACAGTCCCATCTATTTGTAATAATATCATCTAGAGTTCTTCCTGTGCTTCATAGAAGACTGGCTCCAACACAAAAATGCCACCTTAACTATACAATGGTATAATATGAGGTGTCTCAAATTACAGTAATCCCTCGCTATATCGCGCTTCGCCTTTCGCGGCTTCACTCCATCGCGGATTTTATATGTAAGCATATTTAAATATATATCGCGTATTTTTCGCTGCTTCGTGGGTTTCTGTGGACAATGGGTCTTTAATTTCTGGTACATGCTTCCTCAGTTGGTTTGCCCAGTTGATTTCATACAAGGGACGCTATTGGCAGATGGCTGAGATGCTACCCAACTTACTTTCTCTCTCTCTCTCTCTTGCGCTGACGTAGGAGGGTGTGAGCAGGGGGGCTGTTCGCACACCTAGACGATACGGACGTTCGTCTAAAAATGCTGAAAGATTATCTTCACGTTGCTATCTTTTGTGCAGCTGCAGCTGCTTCCTGAAACGACATGCTGAACGGTGCTTCGCATACTTAAAAGCACGAAGGGCACGTATTGATTTTTTTATCTGTCTCTCTCTATCTCTCTCTCTGCTCCTGACGGAGGGGGTGTGAGCTGCCGCCTTCAACAGCTTTCATACTTAAAAGCCAAACAGCACTATTGATTTGTTTGCTCCTTTGAAGAGGAAGATATGTTTGCATTCTTTTAATTGTGAGACTGAACTGTCATCTCTGTCTTGTCATGGAGCACAGTTTAAACTTTTGAAAAAGAGACAAATGTTTGTTTGCAGTGTTTGAATAACGTTCCTGTCTCTCTACAATCTCCTGTGTTTCTGCGCAAATCTGTGACCCAAGCATGACAATATAAAAATAACCATATAAACATATGGTTTCTACTTCGCGGATTTTCTTATTTCGCGGGTGGCTCTGGAACGCAACCCCTGCGATGGAGGAGGGATTACTGTATACAAATTCAGTTTAAAACTGCTTTTCTACATGTCCTAACAGCTTTTGTTATATAAAAAAGTGTAAAATTTCTACATTTTTTTGTGTTCCAGTTTCTCAGGTTCATTTAAACTATCCCCACTTGAAGCAGTAGTCCCTGAAATGTGGAATGTTTTTACCTATGAGATTATGGATTTTCCTTTTGTATTAAGAAGTTAATCATTATCTTGTGAAGTTCTGGGCCATAACTCTTCATTTTAGATTAGGAAGAATATAAAAGTGAGCTCTGCATCAAGAACCGTGAAGTGCAAAATACTGAGTACCACACTACGTGCACTGTTCCTTTCTCTTTGATACATTTGTTTACTCTTCATTGCTTCCAAGCTACCCATGGAGTCATGCAGCAATACTAGGCCTGCACTAATCAATACAAAAAAGCTATTTTTATTACTGATATTGTCCATAATATCTTAAAAGACTGGTAATTTTTTAATACTTAATACCTGACATATGATTACTTATCATCTGTGGTCTGTTCTTAATTTTTCCAGTACCTTGAAAAATGTCTGTTACTATACATGCAGAATGTTTGTTACTAAGCCTGTTAGACCATTAAAATCCCTTGTAATGAGATGCTGTTTGCTGAGCTGGTCCGGAAGCCAGACAGCTTGATTAGCTACCGCTGTAGACTACTGTATGTTGAGAGGCTGCCTATGGTCAGAAAGATAAAAAAATATCATTGCATGCCATCTTTGAGCATGTTACATAAAAATGTGTGGAAAAATCTAATTGGTTTCTTTATATTTAATGTGTTTTTAGTTTTAAAAATGTTAATGAAATATACTCCATACCCTTCTTTCCTTTCTTCTGGCCCTTCCTTTCCCTGCCACCCCATACTTTTATACCATTATCTGTGCAATTGCATGTGTCTTATTCATTCTTGCCTACTGTCTATCTGGCTATGCCCCCTATTTCAAAGAAAGTTATACTTGTTACCATGACACAGAGTTAGTACTGAGACAATTATATGTTTCCTGTACTTTAGTGTGGGTTCTTTTATTCTGACTGCTGGTTGAATTTTAATTTCAGATTATAATGCAGGGTGAAAAATGTGTTTGTTACAATGAAAGAAGGCTTCTACACTTTAATTTGGGTCAAGTAGCTAGACCTTTAATAAACTGTTTACTGACATGCTTCTCAGGGAAATACAATATTATCAGGACTTGACTTTGACTCTTCCATTCGAAAAGTATAAACTTCTTGTTTTTTTTTTTCATCATTCTAATATTAAATTGATTGTGTATTTCAGATCCTTATCATGCAGAAATCCCTCAAGTGGATGACCTAACTTTCTTCTAAACAAGCCTCTGATGCATATCAAAAATTCACCAGGTTCTGATGCAACAAAGCCTTAGTGAACCAAAACACATGCTTGACCACTGTTGTTAACATCTTAATTTTTCTCTCTGTGTAACTCTCTCTCTTTCTATCAATTGATACTGAACAGTGTATATGTAACCTTAGATGGGAGACAAATTGTAAGTGTTGTGTGTACTACAGTATATGTACTGTATGTGTTAGTATTTTTAAATTAATTCTTAGTGAAAAGCTTACCAATATGTATACAGTTTAAAATTTTTAATTTAAGCAAGTCCAGCTAGAGAAAACACTAACCTGTCATCCTGAATTAGGTAAGACATTAAGGTGGAGGAGAGATATAAGTTTAAGCCATGAAGTATACAATATAGCTATTCAAAATGTGTGTTAAAACCTTGTACTATGGTAATTAGTATGTGAGCTACTGCATTATGTGTTTGGCTACACAAAATGAATTCTAGGTAGTGCTTATGATGCATTTGTTTTTAGTGATATGATTTGACATGCTTGTTTACAGGGTTTAGAGAATCACGATTACAAGCAGCCATACCACTTTCAAATGAAGCTAAGCATGTTTGGACCCTGACAGTACTTGGATGAGAGACCATTTAGGAAAAGCCCAAGTTTCTACCATAAGCGGTGTTGATGAAAACACAGGGAGTGTTTATCTGTGGTTTGTCTGTAAAAATTGACACCATTATTTATAAGAGATGTAAAAGTCCTAACTCTCTGTGATTATAAAAGGCAAATGGGCATCTTTCAAAAAGAGTCGGGTGTTTCCAGCTGTCCAGGCTAAATTGACCACCACAGCCTTGTTCATTCTCGCCCCCTGATGATCCCCTGTCTGTTACTGGCTAACTATTCCTCTCACCCCTTTACCACCTAATAGCTAATGTGTGGTGAATGTAATGGCACAAGAATGGCTGCTGTTACATTATCCAAGTGGATGCTACACATTGGTGGTGGTTGAAGTGGTTCCCTACTGTCTATGTGAAATGCTTTGAGTAGGTTAGAAAAGCACTATATCCATCCATCCATCCATCCATTATCCATCCATCCATCCATTATCCAACCCGCTATATCCTAACTACAGGGTTACGTGGGTCTACTGGAGCCATCCATCCATCCATTTTCCAACCCGCTGAATCCAAACACAGGGTCACGGGGGTCTGCTGGAGCCAATCCCAGCCAACACAGGGCACAAGGCAGGAAACAAACCCTGGGCAGGGCACCAGCCCACCGCAGGGTAAAAGCACTATATAAATGCATTAATTATCGTTACAAGTAAAGAGTTCAATGAAATCATTACCTGCATGTGCTAGTCAGCATGCAACATATTGACCCTCTCTGGTGCAGTTAATTAATCACAGTTAATTAATTAATCAGTACAGTAGGAGTTCCTGGAAAGTTTGTTTACGTAATGAAAAGTTATAACATTTTACAGTTTTCCCTGAATGCTTGCAGTTATTATGACAGTATAAAAATGCATACATTCTTCTTAAATGCTTAAGAAGAAATATGAATGGCCAGTGGAAATAAATTAATTCTAAATGAAATCTAAATATGATTAACTGTGCTATTATTTAAAATATTACTGTAATCTACTTTGTTTGTAAATATCTTCATTAATTTCACTTGTTCATTTATTACTTTCAACTACAAGTTTAATAGCTGAGCAGCATGATGCTGTAAAGCAATAAACGAGTGACTTGCGTTTTGGAGGCTGGGATTCAGTTCCACCGTGATAAGTGATTCTGATTTTTGTCCCGTTTTGTAACAATAAGTAACTATTCATACATATTCAACATATTTTAAATAAATCTTAGTTTTAAAATCAAATTGTATTTTCTGTAAAGATAATTGACAGTAACAAAATTGAGTTACTGAAACTGAATTATGACAACACTAGCTACATTACCGGTCAAAGACCAGTAATAGAACAATTTTAAAAATATTTGATATTTGCTATTTCTTGTCAAACATGTGCCATCAGTGTTCCTTTTTTGGATTTCTTCAATATCCACATGTTCTTTTGAAACCCGCTTCTCAGACTCTGTCATTTCAAGACATCTTGTTCACCTCCTGTCATCTTTTTGATTACTGCCAATCAAAACATCATATGTATTCATGTGAATAAATAACATCTTTGAAGGTGACTCTCAGCATTCCGTCTATGCCTTTTCTCAGTTTCCTTGTGTGTTTCACCCTCATTTACCCAGTGCTTCCTGTCTTGATCACATTTGACTGGCAACCAAAGTGAAACTGATTAATCAGACTAAAGCCAAACTGACCAATTAGATTGCTCAGAAGAACCAGACACACACACACACACACACACACACACACACACACACACACACACACACATAGACCTTCACGCTTAATTACGCAGTAGATAGCTGAAAATTTGTATGTGTTTATCAATAACAACTAATAATTTCCAACTGCTTATATTTTGAAGTTGTATGTTATGTGGGGTGATTTATCACTGTTTTTAAAACCTTCTACTTTCTTATTTAAACACCTTTTTTGAAAAAGTGACCTAAACCTTTCTTTTATTTGTGAAATTCACTCTTTATCCTTCCCGTTTTTGCACAGGTAAAAATAAATTTCATATGCATCTTTTGATTAACAGAAAGATCTATGGTTAATTATTCATTCTGCACAGCACTCATTATGTTACATTTCTAGCAATAGTCAAAACATTCTGAAGTCTGTCAGAATTTTAAAACATAATGTAGGTGAAGCTGCCACATGTACCGTATAAAGTGGTTAGAAAACAAACTGCTGGATTTACTGCAGTAAAAATGTATTAGTTTTAATTTGATTCATAGATATTAATAATAGCATGATAAAAACCTGATGATAGAAAAAGGAGTGTCATAGAAACACCAGCAATTGATAAAGATAATTTATTATACACCCTGCTGTGGATACTAGTTCAGCATCTTGCTGCAGCTGTTGTTATGGCCTCAGGAGATGCCAGCTGATAGTCACAATGCTCCTGTTATCATGGCCAAAGAGGACACCACCATGAGTGACTAAACTCTGAGACCATGAACCGTCTAGCCATGTAGTTCCTTGTCAGGACAGCTACTTTGTTATTTATTGCAGTTGATCTTCCTGCTACCCTGAGCCCTTTTTTATATCATTAACCCTTCTTGGTATTGTCCCCCTTCTTGGCTCTTGCATGAACCTCACCTTTGTGGTTTCCTCCTAGGTCTAGTGTCACAATATTAATGATGACTGGCTTTTAATGATCTGTAAGCTAAAAAGTGATAGAGCAGTGGCTCTGTATGCATAATCTGTAATGATGAGCTATGTGGTTTGCAAGGTGTCAATCATAAATAAATGCAGTGTGTATGTACACTATGAACCTTACTTAAGCATTTATTCATTTACTATTGTAAGTACCCAGTGCTGAATATCTGTATAATGACATACGGTAAGAAATCAAATATTTATCAAACCAAATGCTAGTGTCCCATCCATATCTGTACTACCCCTCTGATAAATATCAATTTCTCTGCTCTCATGAGTCAAGAATGTGTTGATTTTGTGAATGGCTGTATTCCATAACTGTGATAACTCCTTGCTAGAATGGAACCATGAATGCTACTTCTTTGTATTTCCACCATTGTATCATTTAATGATTATATATTTTATCTCACATTAATAAAATGGATGGCTTATTAAATAATTCAATCCATGGACTGAAGAAAGCATCTACAGTATGGATGGCTGCAGGGGCGGGTTTCACAGACATACTGTAGGTGCAGGTCTCCATATTATTGTAGGAGACATCACAAGTGGTGGTATTAGATAATGTTAAAAAATTCAAATTTAATTCAAAGGTGATTTAAGATAGCTACAAATCAAAATGCTGTATTGGCATAAAAGCCTAAGATTATCATTGTCTCTTCACAAAATGGACCTGAATTAATATGTCTACCATCAAGAAACAGTTAATGTTACTAACACAGTCCTCACCTTCCAACATTTTCTGAACAGCGCATTTGCATATGGTAAAAAATTGCATTTCACCCTGTTTCATTATGGCTTCTCTATCATGCTTAGTAATGTGCAAGTGTACATTAGCATTGGCTTTTTCAAAATTGCAAGATTTTGGTTTGATAAAAAATGTGTCATCAGTTCAATTTAGAGTTATTGTCATGTGGGCATAGTAAGATGAAATTCTTTTCTGCATGTTAACCAACATGAATAAGAGTGTCAGTGTCTCATCTGGTGACCTGAATGTTGCTCCATAAGTTATGTATAACATTACAAAATAATAGGTAGTAGTGTGCAAAAAAATTAGTTTTCTATTGCATAAAGTTTCATTAACTTGACACTAACCTTCATTTTGCATGCATTTTTTTTCTTAGCAAATTTAATCCATTGTGGCAAGCGGCTAGGGGTGGCACCCAGATAGATAGATAGATAGATAGATAGATAGATAGATAGATAGATAGATAGATAGATAGATAGATAGATAGATAGATAGATAGATAGATAGATAGATAGATAGATAGATAGATAGATAGATAGATAGATAGATACTTTATTAATCCCAAGGGGAAATTCACATACTCCAGCAGCAGCATATTGATAAAAACAGTATTAAATTAAAGAGTGATAAAAATGCAGATATAACAGACAATAACTTTGTATAATGTTAACGTTTAAACACCACCCCCCCCCCCACCCCCACCCCGTTCTGCTGGCATCTGAGGAACCAGTGATCAAACAAACATAAATAATTTTGTGTTTTCACCTGTTTGGCCACAATCTGTAAAGCATCCACCATAGTAAGGTCTTGTCTCCTCTGCTTGAATTACTAACAGAAAATTAACAGGTTAGAAATATATGCATGGTATAACATTCAGGTGCATTAGGCAACTAAGTTAACTGATATGAAAGCTGGAGCATTTCACATTTTTTATTTTCTTCATCCCAGATTCACTTATCTCATTATTGTTTATTAAACATTTTGTAACAATGATAGATAGATAGATAGATAGATAGATAGATAGATAGATAGATAGATAGATAGATAGATAGATAGATAGATAGATAGATAGATAGATAGATAGATAGATAGATAGATAGATAGATAGATAGATACTTTATTAATCCCAAGGGGAAATTCACTTACTCCAGCAGCACCTTACTGATACAAAAAAAAAATATTAAATTAAAGATTGATAACAATGCAGGTAAAAACAGACAATAACTTTGTATAATGTTAAATGTTAACGTTTACCCCCCCGGGTGGAATTGAAGAGTCGCATAGTTTGGGGGAGGAACGATCTCCTCAGTCTGTCAGTGGAGCAGGACAGTGACAGCAGTCTGTCGCTGAAGCTGCTCCTCTGTCTAGAGATGACACTGTTTAGTGGATGCAGTGGATGAGTCACATTCATAAATAATAGTGATAATATATTGTAATTACTTGTGTTAGTAGACAACATTAAAGCTGTGCTTTTTAACAGCACTTTACAATGGAGTTAAAAATGTAGCTTAAATAGACTTGTGGTTCAACAGCTTTCATGCACAGCAGATTCCAATTCAAATGCATTGATTGATATGTGTTAGTGGTGTAGGGTCTGTTACTAACTGTTGTTCTATTTTGTAAAACATAACATTTTTGAAAATATACTTAATAGAGTAGTACCTAATAATTAAAAATTGAAAAATAATTATTAATATAAAATGACCAATAATAGTGAAAGGAGAAAAGCAACAGAAATTAGTTTCCCATCTAGCCACTTAATATCAGTTGAAACAGAGTAATTTGATACAAATATATAAATAAGTAAGAATTTGGAAAGGAAAGGATTTATAGTACAGTAATCCCTCCTCCATCACGGGGGTTGCGTTCCAGAGCCACCCGCGAAATAAGAAAATCCGCGAAGTAGAAACCATATGTTTATATGGTTATTTTTATATTGTCATGCTTGGGTCACAGATTTGCGCAGAAACACAGGAGGTTGTATAGAGACAGGAACGTTATTCAAACACTGCAAACAAACATTTGTCTCTTTTTCAAAAGTTTAAACTGTGCTCCATGACAAGACAGAGATGACAGTTCTGTCTCACAATTAAAAGAATGCAAACATATCTTCCTCTTCAAAGGAGTGCGCGTCAGGAGCACTGAATGTCAGAAAGTGAGAGAAAACCAAACAAATCAATAGGGCTGTTTGGCTTTTAAGTATGCGAAGCACCGCCGGTACAAAGCTGTTGAAGGCAGCAGCTCACACCCCCTCCGTCAGGAGCAGGGAGAGAGAGAGAGAGAGAGAGACAGAGGAAAACAAACAGTGAAAAATCAATACGTGCCCTTTGAGCTTTTAAATATGCGAAGCACCGTGCAGCATGTCGCTTCACGAAGCAGCTGCACACAGAAGGTAGCAACATGAAGATAATCTTTCAGCATTTTTAGACGAGCGTCCGTATCGTCTAGGTGTGCGAACAGCCCCCCTGCTCACACCCCCTACGTCAGGATCAGAGAAAGTCAGCGCAAGAGAGAGAGAGAGAGAGAGAGAGAGAAACAAAAGTAAGTTGGGTAGCTTCTCAGCCATCTGCCAATAGCATCCCTTGTATGAAATCAACTGGGCAAACCAACTGAGGAAGCATGTACCAGAAATTAAAAGACCCATTGTCCTCAGAAATCCGCGAACCAGCAAAAAATCCGCGATATATATTTAAATATGCTTACATATAAAATCCGCGATAGAGTGAAGCCGCGAAAGGCGAAGCGCGATATAGCGAGGGATCACTGTATAGCAGGAATATGAAAGGTGGAGGTAATCTTAATGTGGCAGAAGAATAAGCTGCAAATAAGTAGCCAACTTCAGCTTTTTGTAATTTTAAAGATTCAAATTCCTGTCTGAAGATACACAGAAGTAAAATAAGCTCTTCAGGTATGAATAAACCATAACACATGCTCAGTCTTCTGTGGGTTATACCACTAAGTAATCAGCACAGAGCAAACTGTAATCCTGCTCTGTCCTCATTAGGAGTGGCCATCTTATTCTGATCTTCTGCCTGCAGATCAACTGCAGATACATTTCTAGGGGCATCTGCAGGATCTGCATGGATCCGAGTTTTACCCTCTCTGTGATTGTTGGGTGGTGTTACACATGGATAAAAATCTGAACATCTGGGTTTACACTTGACTCTTATTTGTATGTAATATCTATTCTTATTTCATGTTTATGTGTATATATCTCAAATAAATCTTTTACCTGTGATTAGGGGCTATTTTTTATACGATGGCGCAAGGGTGTCAGATCCTTAAAACATGTATAGACCAAGGGCAGCTTAAAAACAGTGAATTTTCCCAAAATATAAGGCAAAACCTAAGGTAGACAAAATGACACACTGGAAAGCAGGGGCAGTGTCAGAGCAAGAGGGTTAGGTACATACCATCAAAGACTTGGGGATGTTGTCTCCTCAAAGATATTTTAAAGTGATGGAATGGGTATATACCATCACACAAACATATACAAGTGCAAATAGCAGTGGAAGGGGTGCCAGATGTATGAACAATATGGTAAAAATGCAGTGAAGTAGCAGTTGAAAAATAGCTCCAAATAATGCACTATTTTTTTTAAAAAAAAGCAGTCCTAAAAAACTGCCCAATTGAGTGAGCAAACTGCAGGCCTGGCAACATTGGATAGGAAAGAAGATCAGTGGCTTGCCACAATTGTTCATGTATATCTGGGGCTGGGCGCTAGATGCCAATGTCTATTGCTAAACCTGACCTTTGATTATACAAGATAGGACAGCGGCACCCAACCCTTGTTATTAATTATTTCAAACACCATTTAGGTTGATAACATTGGTTCTTTTACAATATAATCTGCAAGTAATATTGTTCAGTAAATTTAGTCTTAAATATGTTTATATAATTGCTTTCCCATTCTGTTTATTTCCAGAGGTTTTTCCTTTTTGTACTCTTATTAGTTAACTTACCTAAAGCAGCAGGCAAAAGGCGGGGCTGTGTGAGCTGTTTGTGTGTGCATGCTCTGCCTGGCGTCTGACTCTTTTCCACAGGGCATTGGATCAAATGCCAGCTGATTAAAAGAAGGAAACACACCATATACATGTTCAAGGAACTGCTGTCAAGATTAAATTGAAAAAATAAACTAAATCGTAGTTGATGTCACACAGAACGTTTCTCTGTTTTAAGATGGATCTGATCTGTTTGAGATATAGAATAGAAACTGAACTGTTTCAACCAGGTTTTTGAAGAATAAGTGTGACACATCTCAACAAAAACCGGTTCATGGGGAACCAGGTTGTTTCCTGTGGACAGGCAGAATGACAGACATGGACTATCACAATAGGTGCATCACACATTATATGCAAACACATCTGAACAAGAACAACATATTATTTTTAAACACATAAAAGCCATTTCTCTTTCATTTTTCTCTCTATCCAGAGTGATTTAATAACACTGATCTGGGATTGTATCTATACTAATAAAAGGCAAAGCCCTCACTGACTGACTGACTCACTGACTGACTGACTCACTCATCACTAATTGTCCAACTTCCCGTGTAGGTGGAAGGCTGAAATTTGGCAGGCTCAGTCCTTACAGCTTACTTACAAAAGTTAGGCAGGTTTCATTTCGAAATTCTACGCGTAATGGTCATAACTGGAACCTGTTTTTTGTCCATATACTCTAATGGAGGAGGCGGAGTCACGTATCGCGTCATCACGCCTCCTACGTAATCACGTGAACTAAAAACAAGGAAGAGATTTACAGCACGAGTCAAACGCGGGAACGAAGGTAAATGACGTTAATTTTTGAGTGTCTTTTAATACTGTGTAAGCATACATATTAACACATGTGCAATTAAACGTGTGCATTTATGGGGTGATTTCTCAGGCTTAAAAGCTCGCCTTTTATTAAAAAGGTAAATGCAAACTGTTTTCATTCTGAAGGGCACAAACCACGTTAGATTTCAGACGTTAAACACGCAAAAATGTCGGTACACCAGATAAATAAGCGCAACATATTATCAGTTGTATTGTATGCTTACAATACATATAGAAATGTGTTAATCGTTAACTAATATTATGGGATGGTGTTTTTCG
The DNA here is from genome assembly GCF_900747795.2 of Erpetoichthys calabaricus. NCBI lineage: Eukaryota > Metazoa > Chordata > Cladistia > Polypteriformes > Polypteridae > Erpetoichthys > Erpetoichthys calabaricus. The sequence goes on along the minus strand of NC_041399.2, from coordinate 133,153,418 downwards.
ACTCGCGCCTTGATTTAAACGATTGCATTTCTTGGTGGGTTTGCGTAGCTTATTGTCAATATCTTTACACCTCTTTTTAAGACTTAATTTAAAAAGGTTTTATTTTCTTCTTAATTAAAATTTAAAAGCAATACTTCACCGCTGCGAAGCCCCTCTAGCGCTGACGTCCGAGGTTCGATTACCGTAAGCGAGTGCAGTGAGTGTGTACGCCTGATAAGCCAAGAATAAGGGGGAAAGACGTGTCGCGTACTCTTTGCATTATTTGACAGTAAACTATTTTCAACCATTCTATGATCTGCTTCTCACAACTGAAGGCACCGTGGCTGATGTTACCTGACTTGCTGGCCAACCATAAGCGTTACCTGGTAGGTAACCAGCCACTCACTTCACTCCCTTACGGGAATCGAACCTCAGACGTCAGAGCTAGAGGCAAAGCCCCTAAAATTGCGCCACGGCGTGTGGTTCGTTTATTTGACAACATGTAGATCGGGGTAATTACATTCACGGCATTCGTAGTCTGATTCACAATCTGATTGTATGGGTGGTTACCTACCAGGTAACGCTTATAGTTGGCCAGCAAGTCAGCTCGAAGTGATCACTTGAGTGAAGGCAGCTTCACAAAAAAACAGATCCTTAACAAACTGTTATTAGTATATTTTCCCTCAATTTAAAAAGGTTTTCTTTTCTTCTTAATAAAAATTTAAAAGCGGTACTTCGCCAGTGCGAAGCGGGTGGATTTGAGTGACTGACGCATACAGACATATTCATGAGTGCAGGTACTTTGGAAAGAAAGCACCGTGTAAACCTAAAGTTTAAATTAAGTTCATAGACCTACAAAAGGTTGTCATTGATTTGAGGCAAGATTGCTTTTCTCCTGTACAACTATACGTTGCATTCTCAAGAGTGTGCTTGCACGGCTTCGGATATAGATATATATATATATATATATATATAGATGTATATAGAGATATAGATATAGATACATATAGATATAGACATATATATATATGTGTGTATGTCTATATATATATATGTTAGCTTATAAGTACTGCCTTACTTCTCTTTAAGAAAGGAAGATGTAATGATACTTGATTTAAACGATTCCATGTCTTGCTGGGTTTGCGTAGCTTATTGTCAATATCTTTACACCTTTTTTTAAGACTTATTGACTGAAATGGGCTTTCACGAAAAAATTTAGGGCTTTGCTACAGGATACACCCTGCACAAGTTAAGCAAGTAAAAATAAAAGTATATATTTCTGTTTTATTTAAACCTTTTAAGTTCGTATGCATAGCCCCATTTGGCTGTTTTAGTTTTTTTTTCTTTCTTCAGTAATATTTAATCTCCTTAAAGAAAATATTACTTTTTTTGTATCTCTTTAGTAATATTTTAGTGTAAAAGAATAACCATTATTTAAACCTTTTATGTTACTTTATAAATTTATTTTACACAATGTTGAAAAATTAATAAGAAAGCTACATATCTAAAAAGGAGAAACCCTCATTTATAAAGGTTTGCTGCAGATGACTTAACTGAAAATAAATGAATAGTTCCTATGTGTATAATACATATTTATCTATTTTACTTATGCCTTTATTTCAGCAACTTGCAACATCTGAGGTACAATTTGTTACATTACTTTTGTTTTTTGCAGCACAGGCAGGTGAAGTGACTTCCTCAGAGTCACACAGTGGTGTCAGTACCAGGATTTGAACTGACAAGCTCCGGGTTTACTGAAATATTACTGAAGAAAGAAAAAAAACGAAAACGGGCAAATAGGGCTATGCATACAGATGTCCATCCATCCATTATCCAACCCGCTATATCCTAAATACAGGAGCCAATCCCTGCCAACACAGGGCACAAGGCAGGAAACAAACCCCGGGCAAGGTGCCAGCCCACCGCCGGGCGCACACACCCACACACACCCACACACCAGGGACAATTTAGAATTGCCAATGCACCTAGCCTGCATGTCTTTGGACTGTGGGAGGAAACCGGAGTACCCGGAGGAAACCCAGACAGACACGGGGAGAACATTCATACTCCACGCAGAGAAGCGAACCCGGGTCTCCTAACTGGCACCTTTCACTACGCCACCATGCCGCCCGCATACAAACTTAAAAGGTTTAAATAAAACAGAAATATATACCTTTATTTTTACTTCCTTAACTTGTGGAGGGTGTATCCTGTAGCAAAGCCTTAAGTTTTTTCATGAAAGCCCCTTTCAGTCAATAAGCCTTAAAAACAGGTGTAAAGCTAAACTTGCAGCACCGCTATTCAATTACACTTGCCTAACGCCTCTCCTAAGGGGACATACTGTGGGATCTGGGCATCAATCAAAACACCAATCACAGGCCCGATTAGAAAGCGGGAAGCTGTGATTTGTCGTCTCCCTCCCATGTAACAATCACAGCCCATGTTACAACGCACTATGTATGTATGTATATATGAAGAGGATGGATGGATGGATGTATATGTGTGTGTTTATGTATATGTGTATATGTATGTGTATATATATGTTGATATGTGTATATATATATGTATATATATGTATATGTAGATATGTGTATATATGTATATATGTATATGTATATATATGTTTACATAACCTCTTTAACACACTACTTCTCCGCTGCGAAGCGCGGGTATTTTGCTATATATATATATATATATATATATATATATGTGAATGTATGTATGTATGTATATATGTATGTCTATATTTTTATATATATATATATATATATATTTGCATATGTGTATATATGTGTATATATATGTAGATATGTATATATTTATATGTATATATATGTACATATGTATATATATATGTAGATGTGTAAATTTGTATATGTATATATATGTATATGTGGATGTGTATATGTATGTATATATATGTATATGTATATATATGTTTACATAACCTCTTTAACACACTACTTCTCCGCTGCGAAGCGCGGGTATTTTGCTAGTAAAGAATAAAAGTTGCAAAGAATACATCTTAAATAATAAAATGCAATTCAAATTTAATAATATGTAAGTATGTCTTGCAAGGTTTCATGCTCTGTCTTATATCATTTTTAACTAATATTAGCCAATAATAGATAATTAAAATATTCTCATTGACTGGACATATTGATTTCTTTGCTAAGACTATTTTAATATTACACTTCTATTCAGAAATAAATTACAATATAGATTAACTTTTGCTTTTTTTCTTTCTTAACATCATAGATCCATAAATGCATTTGGAACTGAACAAATAAGCATAAAGAACATAAATTGCACACATCCAGTTCTGTATTAATATGTTTGCTGGCAAGTTTAGTGTTTTCATAGCTGGCACTTTGTTCAGTAGCAGTCATGGCTATGGGTACTTTTAAAAAAAGACAGACCTTATGTTAATTTGGGATTTTGCATAATAAAGATTTGCATCAGAAAATCTGGTTTAATTTATTCAGTACCTTTCATTATAATCACTATCCTACTGTGAATGGAATGCAAGCACACACATATAAAGTGACTGAGTTAATGAACTTGTGCTGTAACTAAAAAAAAAAAATAGGAAGCATATTAAACAAATTATCAGAAAAAAGCTAATTAGGTGGAGTTTAGGACATAAATCATTCTTAAACATACATACACTTTATTCTGAGAAGAGTACACCTTATCATGCTAGAGAGCAAAATGCTACTTTTCCAAAATATAATTTCAGCACAGTATTGGACTCTTGATCAACAATCATCTTATACCAGGATCAGAAAGCAATTTCAAAGTGGCTTTTATTGAGTTTTTGTAATGAAGCTATCGTATAAACTCAATTTTATTTGCATACAAGGAAACTGACTAAAAACCTTTGTCAGTATGGTGTTCATGAAATAAAACATAAATAGAGAAGCCCCATTACATAGGAAAATTTGAATTGGCAAGCCAGAAGTGTACTCAAAAAACATGCATCAGTCATGTAGGGGAACATGAGCAGACAAGAGCAGACAAATCGGTTAAACATCAAAATTATAAGAAAGGTCAAGTTCTAATGGTTATTTTCTGGACTTTCCACATGCGTAAAAGCAAAGCACTTAAACTATTGGTTATTTTCATGCATGCACATATTGTGAACATGTGCTGATATGGTCTATCCAAATGACATTGGACAGTGAAGGGCTAGGGGTGTTCACATTGGCCCTGACACACTTTAAAAGGTCATCAGCTTAAAGTGAAATTAGAGCCATACAGTGAGATAGCAACATTGAAACTTTAAGAGAATGAGTGCCACACACATTGGGTGTATTGGGCTACATCATCTATGACAGCTCCTGAAATTGTCAGGTTGTATGGTGATTTGCCGTATCCATTTACCTTTTCATTTCCTTTCTCTTTTTGCAAATTAAGAATATTTAAGAATGTTAAGGACCACAATAACTGAAAATGTTTATTACCCGATCCCCTTGCTTGCATCTAGTCTTGCTCTATTCTGCCACCTTGTATAAATGATTAAAGAGAAGAAATCCTCTAATAGATAGATAGATAGATAGATAGATAGATAGATAGATAGATAGATAGATAGATAGATAGATAGATAGATAGATAGATAGATAGATAGATAGATAGATAGATAGATAGATAGATAGATAGATAGATAGATACTTTATTAATCTCAAGGGGAAATTCACATACTCCAGCAGCAGCATACTAATAAAGAAAATATTAAATTAAAGAGTGATAACAATGCAGGTATACAGACAGACAATAACTATGAATAATGTTAACGTTTACCCCCCCGGGTGGTATTGAAGAGTCGCATAGTGTGGGGGAGGAACAATCTCCTCAGTCTGTCAGTGGAGCAGGACAGTGACAGCATTCTGTCGCTAAAGCTGCTCCTCTGCCTGGAGATGACACTGTTCAGTGGATGCAGTGGATTCTCCATGATTGACAGGAGCCTGCTCAGTGCCCGTCGCTCTGCCACAGATGTCAAACTGTCCAGCTCCATGCCTACAATAGAGCCTGCCTTCCTCACTAGTTTGTCCAGGCGTGATGCTAATAGGAGAAGTGAAGCACACTAGTGTCCATAGTGTCAGCTGTAAGTGCATTGTGACTGCTGGGCTGCTTATCCTTCCAGGCCAGGTGAGTGCAAGTATAAGAGAATACGAGCTGGGGTGAAGAACATATGTATAGGTCTTCATAACAAAGACCCTTGGTATGGAAATAAAAATATCTATGTTTTAGGCTTGGGTCACCCCAAAATCTTTCCATATTTAAACAGGTCAGAAATCAAGGATAGACAAGACTGATCAACATAGCCTAATCACAAAACCAGCAACAAAATCCAAAAGCTGTTATGAATATTACTTTTTTAATGTATGGGTTTGTTATGTTTTTAAAGTGATTATTTTTATTTTCTGGATTGCAATGTCATTTTGTATGTATATTGTAGCGATGGATGGCACTGATGTCCTAGGAGGCTCTGAGGCACTGCAGCTAAAATTAAACAGTTAATTATGGTTTAATTTATGTTGTATTTTAAAATAGTACTTGTGTTTAATGTTGGGTTATAGCTTTTGGTAACAGGTGTGTTTTATTAAAGTTTAAAAGGGAGGTTGGAGTTTGCCTAGCACCACTAACCGATGCTGCCTGTTGGAGTGGAGTCCAGGTATCGGGACTAAAGAAGTGTGCTGAAGTTGAGTATTGCTGTTTTGTAGTGATCATGTTACTTGAATGTACAACTCTACCAGTATTAAAAGAAAAGTGTTTTTTTTATGCATTGAGTGTGTCTATGTGTCACAATATTTTCACTTGTAGTTGCCCTACCTCAGTTGCCACTGGTTGTGCCATTAATATATATGTTGGAAGCACCCCAAAGATCCAAACAATTAAAAAATAGAACCTAAGATGGTTAAAACTTGCATTCATCACAGACTCTGTCTATACCAGTTATGAAAATGTTGTCATTTCAGTGTAGGATTGGGCTCAGCTGGGAAGAGAAACTAGGGCCAGCATGACAGTCCCAAGACATTATAGGATTATCTCTCTATTATAAAAAAAAATCCTGGGAGAGAAAGATGGGAGATGAGACGTGATCTTCAAGTTAAGATCACGGAAGACACTTAAAAGACCCATGAGATGAAAGAGAATGGCCACGGAGCGTCTCGCGGGGACCTTAAACATGAGACTTTGTGGCAAGAGATTGACCCAGGACCGTCTTGCGATGACAAAGAACATGAGATTCTTGCAAGACACGCCCTACTTACAACCAATATCAAATAAGACAACTGGCAGCAAAACATTCAGTCGTCTAAAGGATTTGAGCACACACAGATCCAGGGTCTCAGCGCATTTAAAGCGTATAAAAACAATACGTTATAAATGAAACGTCGACGACTAAGCAAAGAAGAAAGCAGCACGGAGAAAAGAGACTCAAAAGCATTGGAGAGAAAAAAGAGCAAAAAAGAAAAAGAATAATCTAGGTGGAAATTCAGAAAATAAGGAAAGTAATTATCAGCCCGGAACAAGTGGAATTGAAAAAAAGCACCTCCAATCGGGCTCAGAATTAAAAGACAAAGAGTAGAAGACAAAGTAGAATTTCATAAAGAAGTTCACAAACGTTGGCGCTATACACATGCAGAGCAGGTCAGAGATTATGAAAGCAGAGGAATTCGAAAGGCTCAAAAAAAAAAAAAAACGTCAGCACAATACACATGTGGAGAAAGTTAAAGAATATAAAAGTAGGAAAATTAGAAAGTATAAAAAAAAGAAAGTAAAGATTGCAGTAGCACAAACAAATGGAAATTATTACTCGAAAAAGGGAAAATAATCAGCACGGACAAGGTGTCATTAAAAATAAAGCAGGACAAAGCAAGGTCAGAAATAAAAGACAGAGTAGAAAACAAAGTAAACATCATAAAGAGGTTAAAAAACAAGGGGGCCAAACACATGCAGAGCAGGTTAGAGATAATGAAAACTGGAATTCAAAAGACTCAAAAAAAAAACCGTAGGCGCAATACACATGCTGAGCAAGATACAGAATATGAAAGCAGAAAAAAGTAATGAAAAAAATAATCCATCCATCCATCCATTATCCAACCCGCTGAATCCGAACACAGGGTCACGGGGGTCTGCTGGAACCAATCCCGGGCAGGGTGCCAACCCACCGCAGGACACACACAAACACACCCAGCACACACTAGGGCCAATTCAGAATCGCCAATCCACCTAACCTGCATGTCTTTGGACTGTGGGAGGAAACCGGAGCGCCTGGAGGAAACCCACGCAGACACGGGGAGAACATGCAAACTCCATGCAGGGAGGACCCGGGAAGCGAACCCAGGTCCCCAGGTGTCCCAACTGCGAGGCAGCAGCGCTACCCACTGCGCCACCATGCTGCCGAAAAAAATAATGAAAAGGCGAATAGAGATTGAATAAATAGACATAGGTGATACAGTATGTCAGAAGTATGTAAATATTGTAAGGCTTTGAAGTTTAAGTCAGAGAATTTCAAAAATGGAGTTTACCTCACATGCATTTATTGGTTGCTTTGCAAAAAAATTATTAACTGCTGATGATGTAGATCGTTTTGTCTGTGCTAAAATTCCAAACAGAGGAAACCTATCCTGAATTATGGTACAAAGTCATTAAACACATCTCGCTGACCTTATTTAAAAGATTCAGCATATTGGGACTCCAAAGATTCCAAATACAGTGGAACCTCAGTTAACAAACTTAATCCGCGACTCTGTTTGCTAACCAAAACGTTCACTAACCAAAGCAATTTTTTCCACTGAAATTAATATAAATACAATTAATCCGTTCCAGCCACAGAAATACGTATTAGAATTTTATTTTTTAAGGGTTTTTTCTGTGATGAAAAATATAGAAAAAAATATATATCATTAGTACAAACAAATAAACTAAATTACATAAAACAGCACTGTATTTACCTTGTTTGTTGTAGTTGGTGGCATAGGTGGATGGCGGAGGAAGAGGAGAAGGACACTACTGTTTTGAAGGGGAATTCCCCTCAATAAAACATCGGGTAACACTGATTCAAGGTTTTTTTCATGTTGCGATTCCTTTTCTTTGGGCACAAGAAAGCGATCTAATAAGATTTGTCTTTTCTTTGCTGCAGAATTTTTCAAAAATGCAATATTGCATTGTCATTCATTATGTTAATTGCCCTATTAGCCACAACTTTGTTAGGGTGGTGCTTCTCAATACATTCCTGCACATCATTCCACTTATTGCAAATTTCCTTTATCTGAGCACTAGTGATTTCCTCCCTAACCTCCTCTTCCTTGCATTAGCGCAAAATAAAAGTGTAAGCCTGTGGCTTGTGTCCGGGTGGTCCCTTCTCCTCTTGGGTGATGTAGGTTCTTCTGGGCATTTTTTTCCAGAATAACCCTGTCTCGTCGCAATTAAACACTTGATGCGAGACATAGCCTTCACTTTCAACAAACTCTGCGAATTCATCCACAAAGGCTTTTGCTGCTGTTTCATTTGAACTTGCAGCCTCTCCATGCCTTATAACACTATGAATTCCACTTCGCCGGCGAAAATTATCAAACTACCCTCTACTCACTTTAAAGTCTCGCTCATCGGCACTTGCACTGGGTGTTTTGGTCAACAAATCACTGTTTAACTGTTTAGCCTTTTCACAAATTATTGCTTCGCTAACACTATCTCCAGCCAGCTACCTTTCATTTATCCAAATTAACCGCAGTTTTTCCACTTCTTCTAGCACTTTAGACCTTTGTTTTGTTAACACAGTCACTCCTTTAGCCACTTCAGCCGCCTTAAATGCCTCTTTGTTCTTTAGAATTGTACAGATAGTCAATTTCGGCATATTGTATTCCTTTGCGATGTCGGAAACATGAATGCCATTCTATATTTTCTTTTTTTACTGCTACACTAACATGTTTCCTACTGCCACTATCACTAACACGTTTCTCTTTCTTAGGTGCCATAACGAGTAAATATGTACATAAAAAATAACATCGAAACTGAAAAAATAACAAAAAAGTAACGTTATTGAACACAACACTCAGAAAAGCAATATTTACAGTAAGTGCGTCAAAGCATAAATGAGCATGAACGCATAAAAACAGGTCTGTGATTGCATTCGTTATCCAAATTTCGGTCGTTAACCAAGACAAAAATTGTTCAAAATAAAAGTTTGTTAACCAATTTGTTCATTAAGTAGTGCGTTCTTTAACCAAGGTTCCACTGTATTGTTTATACAGAAGTTCTGAAATAAAAGTGAAACTAATGAAATAGCAACAATTCAAAGAAAAAAAAATCTTAAAAGTGTGTATCCGGAAAACCAAACATGGGGGTTGGCGAGCGAAGCGAGCAGGGGGCGAAGCCCCCTAGTTTTTTAAACTATTAGTCTCTAAATAATTACTTTGTGGGAAAGGAACTGACTGATAGGTCATAAAGAGTTGTCAAAATTCCAGGAGAACTCGCATTGACATACTGATAGAAGCAGCAAAAGTTTTCCACATAGAATTGATTAGACCCTCTGGTTTCAAAATGAAATATAAGCAGTGTTGAAGTTGTCAAGGTATCTTTACAGGGATGCAGAAATACTTGGGACCATCAGATGGGGGATGTAGAGGCATCCTTTCAAAGGATGATGTTGACAGAAGAAATAAAACTTTGATAAAGTATAAAGAAACTATTGATCAGAGAGTTTGGGAGGTGTATTGCTTGGTGGGACTGATGAGTTTATCTTATATTCAGTCTGATACTTTGTGTTCTGCTTTTTACTAGTACTTCCTTGTGTGGTTTTGCTTTCATAGAATATAATTTATTTTGAACTTTTGAGTATTTTTTGTTTTGTGGATTAGGGTAGCATACAGATGTACCCCATCAGAGTGAGCAAGAGCAGAAACCATCTTTTTCATCTACAAATGTAGTTCTGAACAAAACAGAAATGAAAGTGCTTGAGAAGAAGCTTTCACTTGCGATATGTCTTCCCTTTATTTAGAAGAAAGTGATAAAAATTTTCTGTTAACATGGCTGGATCTTTCTAAAAGATGTCTGCCATGATTGTATAACCACACCCTGTGGCATTACCGGGGAATGCACGTTGATCGTGCTCCAATGACATATCGAGTCATAGCTGTTCTGACACCACAGCAGAGAAGTGTGTACAAAGGACTTGAGCCAGGACACAGAAATGAATAATGAGAAGCCAAGGCAAAGGTTCGAAAAATGAAACTGCTAAACTGGAAGAAATGATTGAAGCTGTATGCACCAAACAGACAATTTTTGTTGGAGTAAGTTTGCTTTTTGATCTTGTTAGCAGTAGCAGCACCTTGTTCAATGCTGATGAATTAAAGCTCTAAGTGACTGTGTGGAGATTGCAAATTCCCATTATCTATTTGGGAATTTGACTCCCATGCTTTTAAAGATGTGCAGTTTACATCAAATGTAAGCACTACAGGCTTTAGTTTAAATATATCAGGATTAATAGGGTCGATAGAAACTACAGGCATGTTTTTAATTTTATTTTCATTTGACAGATTTGCACCTTTTCAAACCATTTTTGCTAAAAGATTATGTTAGATTAAACAGCTACGGACACATGACATGCTCTGTACTGGCCACTGTTTACATATTTATTCTGGTGCAACACAGAACACCACTGTAGTTGCAGTGATGGTTGCAGTTTTTTTTTAAGTTTATTTATAAAACTTAACAAAAGAAGTTTCCATGGCAAATGAGTAAATATTACAATTGTGAAAAATAGCTTTGACTTTAAAAATACTAAATTATCCTTTGTGATTGTCCAAGGAAAAGAACGTTCAACAACAGCAGAATTTTGGGGTGCCAACCCAGCCCTCCCCATTTACTCTCATTTCTTTAAACAAAAGAAATGCACAATGACATGAAAATGAAAACAAAAACAGTCACCAGCTACGTTTAACCAGCTCTTTCTTTGGTTTGATAATCATGGAACTCCTTAGCTATGGTCATCTCAATTTCAAGTGAGGTCTCCCTTTTGAGGCCCAGGGACTAGAATTGGTGGGATCAATTGCCCTCACAGGGCATTTTCTTAGCACTGTGGAGGAAGAAAGTGACAAGGAAGCTAGCAGCAGTGCCTCTCTTCGCCCAGGGTGGTATCACATATGTGTGAAGAGAGTGAAGGGTGATCATCGAATGCGTATGCATGACACCTTTCATAATCATTAAAACAATTGGCTTCTTTTGCAGCACATATAAAGCAAATTGTTATGTGAACATTAAGATAACCTCGATAGTTGGATGTGTGACCTAAAAATCAGAAGAATTAAGGATAGCAATAAACATGAAGAATTTTCTCCCTTACAAATTAATTATATTTTTAGCCTGTACAATATGTAAATTACATTAATTTCTAGTAATGCATAATACTTATTCATTTCAAACTGAATTAAAATAATTTTGGAAATTAAATATCTTTCCATTTTTGTAGTGAATTCATTTAAATATAAAAACTAATACTAACTGTAAAAGTCTTACATGCATTAATTTTTTTAATTAATAGATACTTTCAGTACAAGTATATTTAATGAAGTTTAGATAATAGTCTTTAGTGTTCAAAAATGGTGCTTATTAAATATGCTACTGATGGAAGCTAATCATGGTATAACAATTAAAAATCAAATGAAATATATAACAAATGTAATAAATGTCAGTGTATAATTAAAATAATTACATAATGGTGAACATTCACAGAACAAGAGGAAAGGAAAAACAAACGTTCATGGTGGTGTTGACATGCTTGACATGAGCAGGAAAATGTTGTTGAAAAGGACAGTTTTCTATATCTGTGGTACAAAAATGCAAAAATGCAAACCACACAGCAGCACGGTCGTTAGTGCTATTGCCTCACAACTCCAGGAGACTGGACTTAAATCTCAGTTTATCTATAATTTGTAACTGTAATTCCCTATACCTTCTGTCTTAAGCAGAGGAGACTTTGTGAGGTCCTAATCCAGGTATTTAAAATCGTCAAAGGCATTGATAAAGTAGATCCAGCAACATTCTTTCAGCTTAAGGGTCAATCACCTACTCAAAGACATCAGTGGAAATTAAGGGAAAGTGCATTTAACACTGAAGCCAGGAAGCACTTCTTTATACATAGAGTTATGGGGCACTGGAAGAAACTACCAAGACATGTATTTTAAGAAGAAACTTTGACAACCTTTATGAAGAATCTGTATGAGATATTGGGACAGCTTAGCTATTAGCTAAACAAACAGGCTTGATGGACAACTAGTAAAAGGAAGAGTGTATACTTAAGCAGTGCTAATTCATGCCTCCAGTGCTCAGCCACTATATCTTCTTCTTTGAGTCCTTAGCAACTGTGTAAACTGTTTATCTTTTTATTTTTTTTTTTATTTTTGTCCAGTTGCTTGTCATGATTGTACCTCTACCTACTGACTTAGTGTAATTTTTTGCATATGTTAATTATCAAGTCACCTGCAGAAGTTTTTGTCATCATGTAGTAATAATTCTGTAAACCTTTTTTTACATACTGGTGACTTTCAACTGTGTTTTTGAACATTGGTTTATGTTATTGGTTTATTGGTTTAAAGTCCATGTATCTGAACCTTCCTGTCAGCAATGTCAAGTCTTTTTCCTTGGGTGCCCCCACACAAGTCAGAAGATTTTAGAAGAAGGATTTTATATTATTCTCAAGTGTTTGAAAGCTTGGGATAAATGGAAGCATAGTAGTTAGCACTGCGTCTTCATAGCTCCAGGTTACTGGGTAGAAATTCAATGTATTGTTATGCGAGTTCCTGTCTTGCACCCCAAAACACGAGGCTGAGTTTCAGTACTTTAGCAAAACTAACTTTATTTCGCTTGAAATAAAGTTGTGGCCAGTTTAGTGGCCAAGTAATACTGTTCCCTGCATTTATAATGTTCCTTGCATCACCCATCAATGATGGCATTTATGGCACGAATGCAGTCGGCTCAGATTTGCTTTTGCGGCAGGTTACTGCAGCGCTGGGAGACTGTGGTTGCCCTGGCAACAGATAAGCTGTATTCCACAGACGCGGCAATCATGCTTCGGACTCTTTTCAGCATGTCGTCCCATTGGGGTGAGTCCCAAAAGACTTTCGAAACCTTACATCCCCCCCCAGTTTTGTCCACACAGCTGTGGGCAAAGCAACCATCCAAGCCGGGCTCGGCTAGGCAGGAGAGAACATCAGCATTGGTGTGTGCAGCCCCGGAACAGAGGCGAACATCATATCAAACTCCTGCAAACTGATAGACCACCGAGTGAGCCGGGCGATCATATCCTTCTGTTTGTACAGCCATTGTAACAGGGCGTGGTCAGTCACCAGGGTAAACTGTTCCCCAGAGTTAGTAGCAGAGGACTTCTACTGCCCACTTAATATCTAAGAACTCCTTTTCAATAGTTGAATAATTATGCTCCCTGGGTAGCAGCTTTCTGCTGAGAAACGTGATGGGGTGTTCCTCACCCATAAAACATTGTGAGAGCAAAACTTTTAAACCAAAAGTGCTAGCATCTGTTTGTAGAATAAATTCCTTTGAAAAGTCTTGATTGCACAGAACCAGGAATGACGATAAAGCAGCTTTTAGGTCCATGAAAGCTCTCTCACAGGCATCAGTCCAGACAAAACTACGATTCTTTCTGCCCTTTGTCAAGTCAGTGATGGGGGTGGCCCAATGTGCAAAATTGGGAATAAACCACCTATAATACCCCACAAGCCCGAGGAAGGCACAAACCTGCCTCTGTGTTTCGAGATGGGGATATGGAAGCACTTCCCCCACCTTGTTCATTTGAGGCTTGACTAAAACCTTCCCCAGATAGTGGGTTTCCAACATACCTAGCTTGCACTTCTTAGGGTTGGCCATCAACCATGCCAGCTGTAAACTGTCAAGCACCATCCGAAGGCAGATGAGATGAGATTCCCAGTCATTACTGAAAATGACCACATCGTCAAGATAGGCACCCGTGGAATGTGGATGCAGGATCTGGTCCATCATTCGCTGAAAGGTCAGCAGTGCACCATGGAAACCAAAAGGGAGTGCTGTAAATTCAAACAACCCCATCCGGAGTGGTGAACGCAGTCTTCTCACAACTAGACTCCTCCAAGTGGACCTGCCAATAACCCTTCGTGAGGTCAAGGGTGGAGATATATCAAGCCTGCTCGAGCTTTTCCAACAGCTCATCCCCACACAGCATCGGGTATGCATCACACTTGGAAATCTTATTCAAATTTCTACAAACAATACAGAACTAAACCAAACTGTCGGACTTTGAGATGAGTACAATTGGACATCGCCATTTGCTTTTGCTTGACCAAATAACGCCTAATTGGAGCGTCTGTTGGACTTCTTCATGTATCACTTTTCTTGTTGCCTCTGGTAGGCGATATGGGAGCACCTGTATAGTAACACTGGGTGAAGTGACAATCTTGTGTTCTGCAATCGTCGTCCAGCCAGGCATTGCCAAAAAGACATCTGAGTTCCCCTTAATCAGCGATAGCAATTCCGCTTTTTGGGTGTCAATTAAATCATCCCCAATAGCGACCTCAGTCTGGGGGACCACTGCAGGCGTGACCATGACTTTATGACGGTCGTGCTACTCCTTTAAAAGATTAACATGCAAAATTTTTATGGGTTTCCACCACCCAGGAATTCTGACTTTATAATTTACTGGGGACATATGCTCTTCTATCACTACTGGCCCTTGCCATTCAGCCCTAAATTTATGTGAATCAGATGGGATCAACACCAGCATGCGATCCAAACTTCTAAAAATCGCAGAGTTTATTCATCTTATCATAATTATGTTTTTGTGCCTCCTGCTCATGCTGCTGATGTTTCACTGCAATAGAGGACGATCTGGCAATATGCTATTGCAGTGAACTGACTCAGTTGACAAACCACCTCCCAAGGGGTGTCTTGCAAGTCCCTGTCCATTCATCCTGAAAAATGTCCGACCAAATAATAGTTTGAAAGTCTCATCCCAATGAATGCTTCCCAGAAAGCAAACAGGAGGATAGGTACAACTGTATCCCTGGAAGTTGGATCGTTATGGGCTACCTGCTGAATCATCTGTTTTAGGTTTTTATTAAATCATTCAGTCAGGCCACTTGTCTGCGGATGATAAACCGTGAAGTGTAACTTCTTAAATGTGAAAGTTTCGCATAGCTGCTTCATGATGCAAGACATAAAGGGTGTGCCCTGATCAGTGAGAATCTCGAGAGGGATACCAATATGTGTGAAAATATCTGAGAGTGCTTTTGCAATAATGCAGGAGTCTGCCCATCGCAGCACTGCTACTTCTGGGTATCTTGTGGCATAATCGATTAACACCAGCATATAATGAAAGCCACTTTTACTCCTGGGAAGCGGGACAGCAATATTTAATCCCACCCTCTCAAAGGGGAGGTCTAAAATAGGCATCGGTACAAGGGGTGCACTGGTGGATCTGTGAGCGGAAACTATTTGACAGTCAGGAAATGCCTTACAAAATCTCTCCACATCCATATTCATCCAATAAAAGTGTTTCGAAATGTGTTCCCTCGTCTTTTCTGCACCGACGTGACACCCCAAAAAGTGACTTTAAGCATTTTTTAAAACCTTCTCCCTATGCTCACTTGGTACTACCAGCTGCTCGATATTACCATCACCCATGCAATCAGAAATCACCCGATACAGAAAACCATCCTTAAGTAAAAAATGTGGTGTTTTAAAATTTGGGTCCTCTCTCTCCAGATAGTATGAGTCATTTGCGACATGGGCTTGTCTGAATGCAAAATCCAAGTTGTTATTGGTTCATTGTAGGCAAGCAAACTCTGCCTGGATGGTAGTCTCTGCTTCCTCCATGTTTGATGCAGAATCGCACTTGCCTCCCACTGCTACCGTGTCCAATGCAGCAATGCACTCACTTCCCACTGCTATTTCATTTTCGTCCAGGTCCATATCGAATGTCTGGTATGTTGAGGCTGTTGGTGCTTGTGATGGCACGGAAAAGTTTGCCAGCTGTACCGTTCAATTTCAAACCCGCTTCCTTGACTGACATCGTCTGCAATGAGTCCTTCTTTTTCCACTATGCTCTGCATGTGGCCAAGACCCATGGGAAGAGGGCATTCCTTTTTCAATTGGGAGTGGCCAGGGTGAGGTGTCTGATATGGCAGTCCAAACCTTAAAGTTCTTCCTAGGGTAATATAGTCTCGTATGTTTTAATGTCATCATGGATACAGTTCATGTTTACTTTGTCTGTGGTCTTATAAGGGGTCCGCTGGAGCAAGTCACGGCGGACTACACAGAGGTCGCTACCAGAGTCCAACAGTGCTGAGAATTTCCGTCCAGCCAGCATTATAGAGACCTTAAAATTGTCCTTCTCCTTTAACATCTTAGGGGAAACTTGCGAGCCGCATACCTGGGTCAGACTGATAGCCATTGTTTGCACAGGTGGGAGGTGACACTCCCAAGCCAGATGTCCCAGTTGACCACAGCGAAAGCAGCTGCGTTTAGTCCGCACTATGGTTTTCACACTCTGGGGTCTTCTATACGACGCGCCTGTGACCCAGAAGGTCTGTGCTGGCTGGATCTAAATTGGGATCAAGACTGGGTAGCCCCGTTGTTTCCAGGTGGCTTGTGCCCCCTCTAGTCTGTGGGTCACATCCAGCAGCGAGAGGACATAGTTTCATAGTATTTCATCACAAAGGCTCTTGTCTATCCATGACAGGACTGCATCAATAGTGTGTAACGGCCGATCCCTTACCCAGCCGGCAGCCACACTACCAGGACCCGTAACCTGGATAAATTGCTGAGGAGAACCTACTTATACCAAGCCGTACCTCTGACAAATAATATCCCCCCCCAATCGACGGCTTAAATACTAGCAAACAAAAGCAGATATATAAAATAAGTGCAGAAATATATTAAATAAAACACAACGACAAATACAATAATACAAATCCCTGACGTAAATTATATCTATATATATTCCTCCACCAAACGAGCAAAGTGAAAACACCACATATGCAATAACAAAACCTCCCTTGTCCCTGCACACATATAACAAACACATAATACACATAATGCCAATGGATGATTATTGAAATGTCAATGAACGTGAAACTTAGTCCGGGTAAATAACTGTCTATAATACTGATGGCTGATCAAAATGTTTGAGTTTGATTCTCCCGAATAAAACACAATCTCACCGTGCTTCCTCTGTGAATGGCGGATAATAATGTCCAACCCCGGGGTTTATGACTGTGTTGTAGTGAGTGTTGTAGTGATTCCGGCTGAATGAGAAGCAAACTGGAAAAGGTGCGATGTAAATAATGACAGAAAAATGATGATTGGTTGTTGTTGTTTGAAATCTCCGTCTCTCTCCTTCCTTTCTCCTGTCCCTACTGACCGTTTAAATAATAACAAGCCGGATGTAACTGGCAAAACTCCGGTTCTGACATGTCCAGGGGTCGCTGCCTCCCCACAACATCATTCCCCATTTCTCATTACTGGGACGACATTTAAACAAACACATATTAGTTTAGACGGGGTGCTGTGAGAAGATGCAACTGGGTGCAAACACTATAAACAACAATACCTATGTAGCTCCACTTCAAGTGAGCTTCTCCACATCCAGCTTTGAATCAGGTACACTAAGCCCTGGATCTGTCCTCATACAGGGCAATCCAGATCAATATACGACAGCTGAACCTGGCGCCCCTTGACCACCGGGCTCACAGCTGTGCAGAAGAAGATCTGTTGCTTCAGGTGGTCATAATCATCGAGTATTTTGGGAGGGAGATTCCGTATGGCTTGGAGGGCTTCTCTGGTTAAAAACATGGCCAAAATAGCTGCCCAGGCTCCCCTGTCTCAGCACATCAATGTTGCCATACGTTTAAAGCAAAATAGGAAACACTCAGGATTGTCTGAGGGAGCCATGTTTGGCAGCACATCTAGTCGCTGCACCAAGGCAGGGGCGGCCACCGGAGTCTCATCTTGCTCTGGAGTTTGCTGTACTTCTTGGGGCTTCATTGGTGCAAGGACTCCACTTCTAGTACCATGTGACGTGTGAGTCTCAGCACTTTAGCAAAATCAGCTTTATTCCACTTGAAACAGGAACAGCACAGTTATTTATTGTAGTGGGATCTCTCCTATACCACTCTCCTATACACAGATACAGCAATCAGGCAGGGTCATGGTCATGTTAGTGGCTATGTGATACTGTTTGCTGCATTTAAAATATTCCTTGCATCACCCATCGACGAAGGTGCTTATAGTGCAACTGCAGTTGGCTCAAATTTGCTTTTGCGGCAGCACTGGGAACCTGCGGTTGCCCTGGCAACGGATAAGTTGTCTTTCACAGGCACAGTGATTGTGCACTGGGACGCTCTTTGGCGTGTTGTCCTGAACGCTAGATGGCAGCCACCTGGGTTGCAACAGTGCCTAGGACTCCTGCAGGGTTTTATGGGAGTTGGAGTTTGGTGCTACCCTGTTGGGATCCATGGGCACCTCCAAGGGATGCTGCAGCTTCTGCTGAGCCCTGGAAATCAGCTCTTCCGATATACCCAGAAGTGGTGCCAGAAATAGGTCATCAAACACCTGGAGCACTTTCGGGTGAGCCAGCAGCCACCACTCCAGGAGCCAGAGTCGGGAGTAGGGAGACAAAACTTGCCAGGAGGAGTGGAGGAGAAAAAGAAGAAGGAAAAGAATTGTATTTACTTATTGTGCTTGTGTTTGGGACTGTGTTGCTGTGCTTGTGGGAGATGGGGAAGATAAAGAAAATATAAAAGTCCTGTGTGCTTTGAATTGTGTCCGAGCCGATGGGGAAGAAAAGGACCAGGCAAGGTCCTAGGGCAGTGGGCGGCCACTTATATGTCACCACCACAGAAGCCCGGATCGACACGTCGCGAAGAAGGGCCACATGGAGGAAGGAAGCTCTGGAAGATGGAATCCTTTTGGACTGCGAAAGGCCAGATCCGTGTCAGTGGCCCGCGAGTACCGATCTGTGGGACAAAGGTAGGGTGAGCTCGAGGTCGAGCAGAGTCAATCAGAACCCACTGCTGGACAAAGGACTGGAAAAGGAGGAAGACTGCCTGGAGCCACAACCCTGAGGAGATCATTCAATTGTGGAGGAGGCAGTGGGGGGTCAGAAAGACCTCCACAAGGCAGGTAAGAAGGTGGAGGGGTGTGTGTCGGTGTCCCGCCATTAAAAGAAAGCAGGCAGGGATGACAAACCTCCACCCTGATCCCGAAGATCACCCGAAGTGGCCTGCGTGGGTCATATGCAAAAGTTACTGTTGTTCTCTGTATTAGGAAGGAAAGTGAAACAACACACCTCAGCAGAGCTGATCTCCATAGGGTTGGATTGGTTTATCACCATCTCCCAGCTAGATTTTTTACTTCATTGTCAGCTGCCCCTAAAAGAAGAGTTGTCAAGACAAAGGAACCATATAGATGTCCAAGTGTCAGTCTGCAGTACTGGTTATCAACAAACAAAAACATCAGGTTACAAAGCAGAACAGGATAAAGTAGCTGCTTCAGAACCTGGTTGCAAGATAGAATATCTTTTCTCTTTCCACATGTCATGGACCCCCTCCAGTCTCCACCCCAACTCAATAAGATAGTTAATATCAGCTTCTCTTTGTGGAATTCATTGTATCCAACACAATATCACATCAAAGGCAAACTTCACTACAATTCAGTTTATTGGGTAATCCTACCACCAATTTACAAAATGTTATATTAATCAAAAGAATCCCATGAAAATGAAACTATAGCTTCCCCACCGCTACTGTATATACATTGACATAGTTCAGATTATTCAAATTAAACATGAAACAGCTTAGCACAGAGGCTTCAGACTCCCATCTTGTCAGACCACAGTGGCTTTGGGATTTCATTACAAACAATCTGTTAATTAGACACTATTCTTGCTTTAAAGTAAAGTGTTTGAAAAAATGAAACTACCTCATTCTCTGTGTCTGTACACAAAGTGTTGATTCAGAGTTAATTTATAGTATGATATTTAACAATATGTGAATTTTTATTATTCAGTCTTCTGGTACCCAGATGCTCATTTGTCATTAAGCTTTCTTGTTTAATAATGACCTATAATTTTTACTAAAAAGCAGGTAATTTGCATCAAAAAAGCATAAATGTACCTTACAATTAATTTTGCTAAACAGGGATGATTTGCACCTGCATCTGTTCTGCACAATTAATTTCCCTTTTAGAAATAATTTAAGCAGAAGGACCTTGTTTAGCAAACATATACAAATTGCACAATAAAGCTCTGTGGATAAAATATGAACAAGACTCTTACCCAAATGTTTTAAAGAAAGCATAAAACACTTTAAGGTATTTTAAGTCTGTCCGGCAAGAGCAAGGACTACTAATTCAGTGATCAGCTAAACTATGAATTTGATACAAAAAGAAATGGGGGTATGAATGAGATTTGGTGAATGCATTATCTATCTATCTATCTATCTATCTATCTATCTATCTATCTATCTATCTATCTATCTATCTATCTATCTATCTATCTATCTATCTATCTATCTATCTATCTATCTATCTATCTGTTTCAACAAAGCTTTCAAAAGGAATATATTTAAAGTAGAATGATAATTCACATGACGCAAGTGTTAAATAAGAATATAAGTCAAAAAACAAGCAGTTGAAGAATTAGTCCCTGTAGGGAATGACAATCAGTACACATACAGTATTAGTCTATATGTGTGCAAAATGAAATTTAAAAATACATTAGCAAGTAATGTCAAATCTTAGTAATGCTACATTTTTTGATTAGTCACTGTGTAAGTATCCTCATATTATTCTTAAATGTTTTACATATTCACAATACTGGTAAGCAAACATGGAACTCTAAACAGGCATGTTGGGCTTAGGCCCAGGGGATCAAAGTTTAGGGGGCTCTTTTGAAAATTAAACTAGCTTAGTCTTGGAAGCTAGACCCTTGTAGATAAGACAGAAGCCTTTTTAAGTTAGGACAACTACTTTATTATAATTATTATTCAATATTTGTTCTCTAGTTGTGTTTTCAATTGTATTTAGACCTGGTGATAGGTGTTAGGTTACAGCAGGGGTGGGCAAAGTCATTCCTGGAGGGCCGCAGTGGCTGCAGGTTTTTACTCCAACCCAATTGCTTAATAAGAAGCACTTATTGCTCTAGAAACACTTCTGCTTCATTTTAGTTATCTCCCTCATTAAGATTTTGAACCCTTATTGCTTATTTAAGTCTTAAACAGCTGCATTCTCGGTTTTTAATTGCTCCTTATTAGCAATTAGATGCAAATGACAAAAGAAACCAGCAGTTATCCATTTTGCTTGTTACCCTTTACACCTGTGTGTATTTATCATGCACTATTTGGTTTAATTAAATACTTGGAAGGAAAGAGAAGAGAAAAAAGTGAAGGATTGAGAATTACCCATTAATTTTAAACTTCAAAGTATTTGGATGATATCCTTAGAATGAAAAAAAAAATCTAGGATATGAGAATGACTTGACATAGTAGAGTTAAGGGCGGCACGGTGGTGCAGTGGGTAGCGCTGCTGCCTCGCAGTTGGGAGATCTGGGGACCTGGGTTCGCTTCCCGGGTCCTCCCTGCGTGGAGTTTGCATGTTCTCCCAGTGTCTGCGTGGGTTTCCTCCCACAGTCCAAAGACATGCAGGTTAGGTGGATTGGCGATTCTAAATTGGCCCTAGTGTGTGCTTGGTGTATGGGTGTGTTTGTGTGTGTCCTGCGGTGGGTTGGCACCCTGCCCGGGATTGGTTCCTGCCTTGTGCCCTGTGTTGGCTGGGATTGGCTCCAGCAGACCCCCGTGACCCTGTGTTCGGATTCAGCGGGTTGGAAAATGGATGGATGGATGGATAGCAGAGTTAAAGCACTAACAGGCCATGAAATGTAATTATTGACAAGGATTGTTTTCTAATTAAGCAACTGGGTTGGAACAAAAACCCGCAGCCACTGCGGCCCTCCAGGAATGACTTTGCCCACCCCTGGGTTACAGTATATGAGTTGGTTGAGTTAGGATAAACAGAAATAATGTTATAACATTTTTAAAATGTTTATTAAATACAAGGAATTTTACAAAACTTTTCAAAAACATAAAAAGGAGACTAATACAAACAGAAATTTCACAATAACAGAAAATGTATATTAGTTACATCAAGAGGTAACAAAATAATCATTTAAATAACCACATTATATTTCTTACATAATTCATACATTTGCTTTCTTCAGAATTTTTCATACCTTTTAAAGACTCCAAAATAATATTTGAAATCCACCTCAAAGTTGCCAAAAAAGGAGTATCTTCAAACCTGTCTGATTCATGAATTAGTACTTTACCCAAACAATTTAATTCATTCATAATAAATAAATATTCTTTTTCCATGTTTCCTCTTACACAATACAAAAAAAATTGCAAATCAATTTTGCAATTTTACCAAATACCACTGACTTACTCATCACGAAATCTCCTGAACCATGAGGACTTGGGACTTGAAATTTAGAATGTAGGTTACCCTTGGCCCATAGGTGCTCGCTAAGAAACAGTTTTAAAAATTTTGTGGTCCAAGCGCATTCTGTCTGTATGTCTGTCCACTTTTCATGAGAGAATTACTTAACGGATTTAGATCCGGTTGTTTTTCTATAGTTTGCTTGAACTTTCCGGTTGATTTTGCAACTTCCGTCATCGCGCTAAGTACAATAGTTTGCTTGCGGTACCGATGTATTTATGCAAATCCAAGACAGTGGCTGTGGGCCGAGAGCAGGGGGGCGGGGCCTTCCTCATTCACTCACCAGCTTCTGTTAGAGTTGGTCTACATCTCGCCACGTGTTGGAGTGAACCTTGCTTATGCTTAGCTAGTGATACCTGTTTGTTCAACAGACATTATCATCTACAGATTGTTAAGGAGTAATGTTTGACGTTTTTGAGAGAGAGATCAGAGCTCCATGTGTTTTAGAGGGTAGCTGCTGATTGCCAGAGATATCATGGCCATGTGCTTTTCTCCCCACGCGGAGAACGCTCTCCAGTCAGAGCTGAACACGATCAGAAATAGTGCCAACATCTATTGATTTTTAAAGTTTGTCCTGTTTCATTACTATGGGGTGCAGCCACGGGGTACAGGTAGTCTAATATAATTTTGAAAACATACAGCTAACAAAGGGATACACCATGGACTCCCTTTCATTGGTACAAAGATGACAGAAATTGTCCTCCAAAAAATGGAAAAAAGTGAATATTTTTCATTTTTTTCCATGTAACCTTATTTCTAATACAATACTTACCATTACCATTACTTCATATTGCCAAACATTGCATTCCTAAAGGAATGTAGATGAAAAACAAAATGGGGTTGACAAATATTCCTTATGTTAGTATTGCCACATTTCTTGTCTTTGATTCCACACCATCTGAAATGTTACTATTCATAGCTCTACAGAATCACTCAGGTGCACTTCAGCTGCCAGTGCAGCTCTGGGTTGTGTTTACCAAAAGCATTGTGGCTGCATTTCCCAAAAGCATCATAACGCTAACAACAAGGTAAAATCCATCTTAAGACTGAGTGTTTCTGAGACCCCGTTGTAATTAAGGTGGCATGTTAAATCCTTTATAATCTATGTCCTCCCCAACCAAGTCAGCATTCGCTAACTG
Source organism: Erpetoichthys calabaricus (assembly GCF_900747795.2). Taxonomy (NCBI): domain Eukaryota; kingdom Metazoa; phylum Chordata; class Cladistia; order Polypteriformes; family Polypteridae; genus Erpetoichthys; species Erpetoichthys calabaricus. The sequence goes on along the minus strand of NC_041399.2, from coordinate 133,129,758 downwards.
CTTCTTAAGCGTGCTTCCTCTTGCCCCGACCTTAGCCACAGGCAGTGGCCCCATGCAAAATATATTAAATTCATATTACATCAGGTCTCTGAACATTTGGTAATACTAAGATTTGTTTTAAGATTATAATATAGTGATCCCTCGCTATATCGCGCTTCGCCTTTCGCGGCTTCACTCCATCGCGGATTTTATATGTAAGCATATTTAAAAATATATCGCGGATTTTTTGCTGGTTCGCGGATTTCTGCAGACAATGGGCCTTTTAATTTCTGGTACATGCTTCCTCAGTTGGTTTGCCCAGTTGATTTCATACAAGGGACGCTATTGGCAGATGGCTGAGAAGCTACCCAGCTTACTTTTCTCTCTGTCTTGCGCTGACTTTCTCTGATCCTGACGTAGGGGGATTGAGCAGGGGGGCTGTTCGCACACCTAGACGATACGGACGCTCGTCTAAAAATGCTGAAAGATTATCTTCACGTTGCTATCTTTTGTGCAGCTGCTTCCTGAAACGACATGCTGCACGGTGCTTCGCATACTTAAAAGCTTGAAGGGCACATATTGATTTTTGATTGAAAAACAAACTCTGTCTCTCTCTATCTCTCTCTCTCTCTCTGCTCCTGATGGAGGGGGTGTGAGCTGCCGCCTTCAACAGCTTTGTGCCGCGGTGCTTCGCATACTTAAAAGCCAAACAGCCCTATTGATTTGTTTGCTCTTCTCTATCTCTCTAACATCTGCTCCTGACCAGCACTCCTTTGAAGAGGAAGTTATGTTTGCATTCTTTTAATTGTGAGACGGAACTGTCATCTCTGTCTTGTCATGGAGCACAGTTTAAACTTTTGAAAAAGGGACAAATGTTTGTTTGCAGTGTTTGAATAACGTTCCTGTCTCTCTACAACCCCCTTTGTTTCTGCGCAAATCTGTGACCCAAGCATGACAATATAAAAATAACCATATAAACATATGGTTTCTACTTCGCGGATTTTCTTATTTCGCGGGTGGCTCTGGAACGCAACCCCCGCGATGGAGGAGGGATTACTGTATTTTCATGATGAAATTCAATAAAGATTTTATATTGTTAACAATTACAAATTCATAAGTTAATATTTCAATGTTCTTTAAACTTTTGAAATATTAGTATTCTAAGGTTGAAGCTAGCTTTATTTTCACTGAGACTTTTTTGTGTTGCAATTGGTTATATGGAGAAGTGGGAAAAATGAAAATAGAAAGGACATGAAGTGGGGGTTCATACATTTGGACTGAGATAGTATGGCTGTAATAAAGAAAGCTGACTAGAAGAATATCCAATGCATTCCATGTCTCTGACCACCTGATCACAAAGCGAATACTTATACGCTATTTAAATTAAACCAGTTGGCTGTCCCTGAAATCCATTCATACTCCTGACCTTCTGCAACCTTGGTGCATCTCCTACAAATATTTTCTGTATACTTTTTTTTGCAGTCACTAAGAATATTTTACAGATATTGTGGCAAGATGTCCTGGGATTACCCACAGTGTCTTCATTGACTAACTTCAACAATGTGTCAAAAGGAAAGAAACAATGAATTTAGTCATGGATGAAAGCATGTATCATGGGGGGGGACCAGCTGCACTGCAGATAGAATGGCTTGAGGTACAGTGTATGTGTCATCAGGTTAATGGACGCTGGAATCATCCATGAACAGCTCTGTTTGTAGATAACAGAGGAGACTGTTTCTTAAATCAGGATGGTGTGAAAGAGACTTGCTGAACAACAGAGAATTGGTGGCAAGGTGAGGGACAGCCAGTACAAGCACAGAAGCTTGCAGAGGATCAGGTTTCATTGAGTAGTAAGGAAAAAAGGACCTAATAAGGGGTGTCATGCTTCTAAGCATGCATAGTAGACCAAGCAGCACTAGTATCTATCAGAAAACTTAGCTCTCTTCAGCAACAGCATATTTAGATCTGATAGAAAGCAGAAGCAGACAAACAAGCAGATATCAAGGTAGAAACCACAGTCAGTGGACCAATGAATTACTATGTTTATATTTAGTTGTTTAGAAAGAATCAAATCAAATTATCAGAAAGTTATTATTTGCATTGAAATAATTTGATAGTTCTCAGAACTGGTTTGCATTCAGACACCTCCTCCTAAGTAGGTTGGCAGCATGCACTGATACAGCACATAACCGCATCCACCACACAACAAACCACCTCAGGATCCCCCAATTTAGGTAGGTCTAGTAAAAAGTGGTGCTCTGCCATTTCTATAATATGTTGTTCGATTGAATAAGGCATACCATATGCATTATTTATTGTTTCTTTTTTGCTTATGAAATTATTTACATATACTGTACTAGTGTCACCTGAGGTTTCCCTCCCCATAGTAGTGAAACAGGATAAACTTTAAAACTCAATAAACAAACAGGTATCGCTAGCTAAGCAGAGGCAAGGTACACTCCAAAACGCAGATTGAGAAAAACTCGAACGGATGCTTGCGTGTGAGTAAGGAGGGCCCCGCCCAGCTCCCTACTCCTGACGACACGCTTCCCCTTCCCCTCGGCCCACAACCTCTGTCTCGGAATAGCGTGAATATATATTGCTCCTGCAAACAAACTATGATTCATATCGCGATGAGAGAAGTCGCAAAATCAACCGGAATGTTCAAGCAAATAATAGAAAAAAAAACCAATTTAAATCTGTTAAGTAGTACTCTCATTCATTAGCTAAGCAGAGGTTAGGTATGCCCCGAGGCTGGAACGTGAGTGAGGAGGGCTCCACCCCCCTCCCTTTGGTAGCTGCATCTCTCTCGGATTCACTCAAATAAATCAGTACCGCAAATGAACTATGATACTTGGTGCGATGACAGAAATCGCAAAATCAACCAGAATGTTGAAGCAAATTATTGAAAAAAACCTGATCTAAATCCATTAAGTAGTTCTCTCATGAAAAGCAGACAGACATACAGATGAACAAACGTTGGATTTTATACTGTATATATAGAGATATAAACTATGACTGTCAGATTGAACATCGGTATTTTAATATAATTCAAATTTATTTTAAAAATGTGTTATTCAGAGGCAAAATCTGACATTTGATTGTAAAAGAATGATTGTTTGTTTTACCTGCAGTATTTGTGGCACTGAGTTACTCCAGATTCAATAGGCAAAGCTGCAGTATTTTACTGATCTGTTTTTGCACTTCACTTCCATGATGTTCCATGGTCTTTTGTAATTTTGAATGGATTGCTTGTTATCTCCAATAGTAAAATTTACAGCCAGCCCCTTTACAAAGTAGGCTTTTTTCCCATCCCACTACTCTGCACTTCTGGTCTACAACTATGGTCAGAGCAGTTTTTCTAAACACTTCTCTGATGCCCTAAAAGTATCATTTTGCATCTGATTCTGTATAATTGACTCTTAAACATGAGATCCCTGAATGTTATTTAATTCTAAGAACTTTTCATTAAAGAAAATGGAAAATAACTATTATAAGTCTGAATTTTATTTTATTACAACATTTTAAAATCTCCACTTTAAAGAGTCATAGCTGTCTGTTGATCTGAAGATCATGCTGTCCAACCAATTGTTCATCTCTGACATTCACCCTCCTTTGTGTACGCTGGTGGAAGAGCAGTCCAATTTGAGAAAGGTAGACCCAGGAGAATGAAAGTCAGGGGAATTGCCTCCCAAGTGCAGTAGGTTGGAGTTGATACAGATGTCTTGCCGCTTTTTTCTCCTCTTTTTCATGGGTCTGTTATTGTTTGAAGTGACTCCTTCGATAATAGTCTGTCTCTGAAGCATCTCAAGCTGCCTATGTCAAATGGAATATGCCTTGAGAGAATACTTCAAGTGGTCCTTCCAGCATTTATTCAGGCTACCCCGAGGTCGGAATCCTTCAATGAATTCACCACATGAGGCCATCTGGTGAAACTGAGGACTCATCCATGCAGATAACGTACCTGGTCCAGTGGAAGACCCAGCTGCACAGCATGGCCTCAATGCTGGTCGATGAGCAGCATTCCAGAATTTTAGTGTGAGGGATCCTGTCTTCCCAAGTGATGCTCAGGATCTCCTGGAGGCAGTGGATGTAGAACACTTCAAGGATGTGGATTTGCTTGCATTAGGGAGTCAAGACTCAAATCTATACAGGAGAGTTGATATCCACACACTCCTTGATAGAACCCAACCATGGTTGCCATGCAGAGATAATGTTTAGTGATGACATGCTTGCCGTGGCACCTGAATGCAGAGGAGGCTTATCGGAGGCAGTTCACAATCTCCTCAGTCACACATGCGTCACTAAAGATTATGCTTCCAAGTTAGAGGAAGGACTGAGTGTTCCAGCAATGTTGTTCTGCCTGTCTTAATGTCTTTTGGAGGAGCTGTGTGCTGGATGAAATCTGAAGTTTCAGTGTCTTGGAAGTGATAATTTCCTGGCCTATCCAGGAATAGGATCAGTGTAAGGACTCAATAGTCCTCTGAGGGCTTTCAGAGTGAAATTCATCAGATTCAGCAAATTCATCAGCATTCTGGGGATCATTGATTATTGTTGAGGAGATTTTTGAGTTGGCCAACAATCTACAGAGGTTGAAAATATTCCGATCTCGTTGGCACCGGTGCATTTCTGGAGAGAAGTGTGATAGTGATAAGGTCAATGTTGTAAAGCACCTGAGCCATGATGCAGCCTCTCTTAATGCCAACAGTGATTTCAAAGGGAGTAGATGTTTCCCCGCCAAAAAAGACCTTCACCCTCATTTTGTCATGATGAAGCACGATGAAGAATTTTGAGGGACATCCAAACTTTCAAAGTACATCCCAAATCATCCAGCAAGTGTCAAATATTTTCCACGAGTCGATAAATGTGAAGCTGATTTCTTATTGGTGTTCAAAGAGCTGACGGGCAACAAATATCATATCAATTGTCCTCTGTTTGGGCTGAAAGCCAGCTTGCTTCTGCAGAAGTACTCTGTCTGCAATATGACAGAGTAGCCAGATAAGCATGACACGTGCAAAGACTCTCCCAGAAACATCCAATAGTAAAGTATCACAGCTGTTGCCACAGTCCGATCGGTCCCCTTTCTTAGATGGTGACGATGGTAGCCATGTTTCCATGAGTTGGAAATTTTCATGAACTTCCAACACAGAGTGCTCTTGTCTTTGAGAAGTATTGCACCATCTGCAGACTGGACTGGAGCCTTGTTGCTTTAATAAGAACTGTAAATTCTTTTAATGTCCTTGTAGAACTCATTAGCCTTGTTCTCACTGACACAGCATTTGATCTAAGCAGCCTTGTTGATTCACCAGTTTTTCTGGATCTAACAGAGCCCATGTTCTATAATTCAACTTATTTTTTTCAACTTGTGCAGAAAAGAAACTGTTGTCGAATTCACAAGGTGAATTGAAGTGATAGCTTCCACCCCAAGCATATAAGGCGCTCCATTATTTTCAGCCAAGCAATACGATACAATCGTATTTGCTCAGACCCGACAGACCGGGATAAACAACTACAGGAGCTCAGACAAGATCTCATCAGACAAGGTTATATCCCCAAAACAACAGACACTTAAATAAGAAGAGCTACTGCCATACCCAGAGACAACCTTCTGGAATATAAAAACAAAGACAACAAGAACCGCATCCCCCTTGTTGTCACCTACAACCCACATCTTGAAGCACTTCAAAAAATTACAAAATAACTTCAGTCAATGTTAAACAATGACCAAACACTGAAAAATGTATTTCCTGAACCTCCCCTACTGGCATACAGACAACCACCAAACCTGCAGCAACTAATTGTCCGAAGCTCCCTAAGTGAACCAACAGAAAATGGCACATCTCCCTACCTACAGAAAAGTAAAATGTGTGCTCACATTTATAATACAGACCGTATAGTTATACAACACTACCGACTAGAACATCACATAAAGGGATAATTTTCCTGCAGATCATCTAATGTGATCTACCTAATTCTCTGCATGAAATGTCATGACACTGCACTCTATGTGGGAAAAACTGGACAAACACTCCACTAGAGAATGAATTTATACAGGTTCCACATTAAACGTGGCAACACAGATATTTCTGTAGCAGCCCACTTCAACAACCATGGACACTGTGAGAGGGACTTTAAACTAACAGTGCTTATGGGCAACTTCAGAACACAGCAAGAGAGAAAAGAATGGGAAGTTAAACTCATGCTAAAATTTAACACATTGCAACATGGTTTGAATAGAGACAAGAGTTTTATGGCCAGGTATGAGGATTGTTTGCATCTCTCAGACTGACACAGACAACCTGACTACAGATCCACATTGTATTGAAAAACTCATTAGAATCTTCAAAAGACTTTGTTGGACAGTTATCTTATCCAAAGATCTTGACCATACATTGTTCTTCTCCCTTCTTAAATGAACCTTACATTTAAAATTTCTCAGTTAAAGATTTACTAGTTTTGTTTCTTGTCCTAGTTTGTATATAAACACAGGGGACTCTGTATTACATCTTTTCTGAAGAAGGGTCTGAGTTGCCTCAAAAGCTTGCATATTGTAATCTTTTTAGTTAGCCAATAAAAGGTGTCATTTTGGTTGACTTTTCACTACAAGGTTAGCTTGAAATTCTGCATTATTGGCTCATCAAACCAGTCTGGGTTCTTCCTCTGGGAGAATCCAAGGGTTTTCTTGGAGAAGAACTGGAGGTCTGTGAGAAGCTAGGTCCACAGTTTATCAGGATTGGTAGTCATGATGTCACCATTCATGGTTAGGATGGGGATGTGCTGAAACTGAATACGAATACAGGTTGTCAATGCATTTCTGGTGTTAGTTGTCACAAGGAATAGCTTCAACTGGCTCCTTTCAATGTGACAAAGCAGCAGCTCTAATCTGAACTCTTTCCCAATGTCTTTGCTTCTCACTCTGTCTCTAAGGCTTAGCCCAGATACCCTGAAAAGAAAACTAATTTCTTCCTCTTGTATCTGTGATCCATTTCTTTTGGTCACTACCCATAGCTTGTGACCATAGGTGAGCGCAGGAACGTAGATTGACCAGTAAATCAAGAGCTTTACCTTTTGGCACAGTTCGCTCTTCACCACGACTGACTGTCAATAAAAATTATGAACAGAATCGTTGACACTCCACTCTTGTGGAGTCCCACACCCACCGGGAACAAATCGGAGTTACTGCATTCAATGCAAACCAAACTTTTTCTGTGGTGGTTCAAGGTCCAAATAGCCCACAACAGCAGGCTGTGGTAATGCGCATTACCAAATTTAAGTTGAAGAGGCCTTGAAAGTGAAGCAGCAGCATTTATATGGTTATAAGGAAGTGCGCTTACCATTGGTGGGTTGAGGGCGCTGTCGCAGGAACGCGGGGCCGTCTAGCGGGTGAGTGCTGTGAGGTGTGGTGTGTCTGGACATATTTGGAGCCAGTATAATGGCCTGTATGGGCTCCACCGTGTTCATTTTTACACGCTGGTGTCCTCGCAGCCTGCCCAGTGCAGGTGGTTTAAAGTGTGGCACACCTAAAAGAGAAAGCCGGCATTTGATTGAGTCAGAGATGGGTATCCCATAATGTTAAAGAAATGATTTTACTTACTGGTGAGTCGGTAACGGGTGAGCTTGAGCTCAGCATAGCCGTTGGCTGTCCCGGAGGGTTTGTACGCGCAGGGGTTCGGTTTTAAATACATAGTTGCTCGGGGCATGTTGCGTGGCATGAACGCGCTAGTGTCTACCTGGATAGGTGCATGAGGTAGACGTGTTGGCAGATTGGCTGGACAATCTTGCCAGTTAAATTTAAGGAGTTACCGGCCAACAGGGGTTGTCAGTGGATCTAAAAGCAAGGTAGGAGTAAGCACTGCTGAGCTATTTAGAGGAGCAGTTGTGATTTTGGCAGCTTTTGTATATATTCTTTTTGTTAGTTATATATAGAGTTATATATCTCCTAGTGATTATTTTTGGTGGAGGTATATATACTTATTTGGTGCTGAGATAGTTTTTGATTTTTGGGTTTGGTGCAATTGGTTTTTTTTTGTATATACAGTACACACACTTGTTTTTGTGCATTTTTCTTTCCTGCTGGAGGAACGTCTTGAGCCAGGGATAAAAGAAGACAACCTTCATTATTGGAGTTTGTGTGTAGTTTTTGTAGGAGTGCACTGTTTTTGTAAATACACCATATTTTTCCTTTTTGTTTGTTTTTATTTATTTCTGAGGAAGTGTCAGTGTTGAAGGATTGTGTCTCAAAGCCCACCTGACACTACTGCATTTTGTTTGTACAGCACTCCTGTAAATAAACTTGCACCATTCACCCTTCAATTTTTGTCTATGTCTCATCTTTCCACTGATCCTGTTCGGTTCTAGAACTATCAGATGTCCAGAGTGTAGGCTGGGGCCACTTCCCACTACATGGGATATCACACAGGCCCATTACCCCATACTCCCAAAACACCCCCTCAGGACACCCTGAGGGACATGATCATATGCCTTCTCCAAGTCCACATAACATGTGTAGACTGGCTGGGTATACTCCCCTGAACCCTCCAGAATCCTTGTGAGAATAAAAAGCTGGTTTAGTGTTCTGTGATCAGGATGATCACATTTGTTCCTTCTGAATCTCAGGCTTTACTAACAGCCAGATCCTCTTTTCGAGAACCCTGGCATAGGCCTTCCAAAGAAAGATGAGTATTGCGATCACCCTAAAGTTGGAACACACCCTCCTGTCCTCTTTCTTAAAGACTGGGACCACCACTCCAGTTTGCTAATCAATGATAACAAATAATTAATTTTTGTGCTGTTTTGTTTACAAGAAATCCAATATAGAAAGTCAGAGCTTATGTAAACATATTGATGTCATCATCAGAGTTGCACCTGAACATTTCATAGTCAGCAACACTGACCACATCCTGAAGGACGGCCACTGTTTGGTCTGTCCAACATGCAACCTCACGTGTGACTGGAGCATTTTGGGGTGACCCTTTTGTCCACTGGGTTAAACTCCAATGTATATGTTTTATTCAGTGTTAGTAAATGGGTGAGCCAATGTCCAGTATCAAGCTAGTTAAAATGTACCAGTAAAGTTTATCACCTTTAATAAATTTAATTGTCACTGTATCACTTTTTCTCTCTTTCTCTCTCTCTTTCCTTAACCATGTAAACTAGAAACAGTCAAGGACTAAGTGAAGAATTTTATAGTTAATTGCATTCTTTCATATCTGAAATATTTAAAGTAGAATTCATAATATTAAAGTGTTACTTAATAAGAAAAAATATTAGATATATTCTCTTGTTGAAAAAGTTTGATTAAACCTTGAAGTACTCTGTATCTTATTAGCTAGTGAGAAGTTCAGTAAATTTCAAATCTAAATCAAACCATGATGCAAAGAACATGCTGTCTGATATTCTCAGAAACTGAACCCTTGAGTTGTTTAGATAGTTGATATTAATATTTTTTTATTGCCTTGTATTGTTTTGTTTTCTATCAGTCATCTTGTAATAAGCATGAAATGATATTTTGCCAAATAAAACCAATTTCTTTAACTGATGGAAAAACTGTAGTTCTTAAAAAGGCTACAGAGTTGCAAAAGCTCCTAAAAGCAACAGCACTGCTTGTGATGTACTGTATAATGCAAAATGAACACTATCCACGCCAAAAATGTTCTTGCTCAACAATAAATGAGTACTTCAAGAGTCTTCAAGTTATATTTTTGATTGATCTTTAGTGACACAAGGCTACACTTGTCTGCACAATCAATAATAAAATGTGTCTCTAGAAGGATTCTCCTCAGAACTAACTTGCCTATGTACTAAGTAAAATAATGATGTCCCCACTTTTCAAAATCTTCTAAAACTCTGTGTTTGTGCAGAAACAGATTTTGAGATGTTTCACTTTTTGGTTACTTTCTTGTTCTGCCTTGACAACATATTTGCTTTGTGCCCATAAAATGTTAAGTTTTAACATGACTTTTAGGTAACAATGCTGTGTATAATCAGCTCCAAATAATTTGATTGTGTCAAAATGAAACTTATCAAAATGTGACTTTCTTTTCCTATCTTGCCAGATCTCTTGTCATGACTGTTGTCTGAATGAGTTGTCAGTCCTTAGTGTCAAAAATTGAACCTACTGCTGTCATTTTTTCATCTCAAATCTGACACAATAAGATAGAATTAATGTTTTATACTCACCATTCCTTTTACAAGTTAAGAATTTCAATTGTACGTTGTTTGTTCTAATGTGACCCACTTAATATAAAAAAGAAACTGCAACAAAAGCAGTCACTTTTGATAAAAAGAATAAAGAAAGGAAATATTTCACTGTCGTATGTCTAGACATAGGGCCAAGTGATAAACCTATTGACAAATTCATTTAAAATAATGTATAGTTTATGGAACAGATTTAGCATTAGAAATACAAATAAAAGTATGTTTGCTAAAAAATTAAAATTAATTCCACCCTTTAAACACAGGCATGAAGCGTTTATCAGACATTATTGTAAAGCATAAAAGATATATATATATATATATACAGTATATATCCATCCATCCATTTTCCAACCCGCTGAATCCGAACACAGGGTCACGGGGGTCTGCTGGAGCCAATCCCAGCCAACACAGGGCACAAAGCTGGAACCAATCCCGGGCAGGGTGCCAACCCACCGCAGTACAGTATATATATATATATATATATATTGCCTTGTGCCATGTAGCTTTATAAAATACCCTTGTGATGAATTTACACTCTGAAATGATTCTGCAGAAATTATTAAAATAGGCTGTTGCATTATTCAGAACAATTGTCACATTGATTACCACTATAATGGCCTTGTATTAATACAAGTAGAATAGCAAAGTATTTTTATAAAGACTAATTGTACAGAGCAATAAGAGCATGCACACATTTATTCCAAAACATAACAGCTAACTCTTGTTACTGCTTTTATGGAAGAAGGCAAAAAATAGAAAATAGATTGTCCTTTTATTTTTTATATTTACTTTACCCAACATTGGTTTAAATGGAGCACTGTTCTCATGCTCTGGCCTCAGGCTCAAAATGTTTTGAAATATGAACAATTTGGTTATTATAATAAAAGCATGTGTTTTAAAAAAAATTGACAGAAGAAATCTGGACATGTACATAGAACATTCACAAATGGGTTTATATAATATGAACTGTACATTGAGTGAAGGTGTGTAAATATGGGTTCATAAATGAATAAATAAAATTGTTGTTTTCTAAATCATTGCAACAAAAGGTATACTATGTATTTAAAGCCGAATTAAGCTAAAACCATATCACTTTAAGACAGTTTTTAACACTTGTTTAACTCATAATTTTTTAGATAAAATTGAGATACATTTTTATATTGTTTACAAAGCCTATTTATTAATTTATGTATGTACAGTATGTATGTACTTGCATTACAGTAATGACATGAGGGAAAGGAAGATCAAGAAAAAAAACTATTTATCTGTCCATAACCTTGATGAGCCTAACATATAACATAATTAGTTGGTTCTATTTCGTAACACCTCATTGTTAATATGATTAACAGCAGTGGTGGGCCGTCAGGGCCTGCAAGGCCTTCTCTGCTGGCCTAAAAAAATATCTGAATCACAAACTGATGTTAATTATATTTTGTCCATGAATACTTATTAAATAATTCCAAATAGTCTGTCTGCTTCTTTTCATAGCTTTTCCAATGGTTGTGCTGCTTCCAGACATGTATTTTCATATTAAAGCATTTAACCAATCACATTTCAGCCATCATTTGTTGCCAGGCAGGGCAAAGTCAAAGAAGTGTGCCTGGAGGCCTTCACAATCCGTTCTGCAGGCCCTCTAACACAAAATAAATGTCGATTAAACTGTTGCTTCAACCAATCAGATTTTGAGTTGGTGTCACTAGGGCCCTCTAGCAGGCGTGCAGCAATGTCACCGTATTCAGACCTGTTGATTGGATAGGATGGTGTAATGGAACTGGTGGAACTAAAGCGCATGGATAATCTGTACGACAGAGTAATTGAACTGTTTTTGAGGAAAGAGAGGAGGATGGATTTTGTTTACAAATAATCCGAATTTTTGGTGAGTAAAATGTTGTGATTTTCCTAAATAACATTGCAAGTTTATGAGTTATTATTGAATTTTTTTATGTGTGTCGCGGCTGTAGCTGCAGTAGAAAGGAACTTGTTCACCCCTGGTTTGTCTATTCAATAAAGGCATTTATTGTGGCTACAGGAGTTATCTATCTGCGATGCAACGGCTCTTTATACTGTATTTCTGCATATTAAGATGGTTTTTATAACCATAAATTAGTTTTTGAGGGGCGGGTTGATTCAGACGGAGCACTACTGAAGGCCTAGGTGTGAAATGCATGGTCCGCCACTGATTAACAGTGATTCTGAGTTTCTTCAGGATGAAGTATTTTCTTTCCTGCTCCACTTTGCCTCTAATGAGAAACTTCTGTAGATGTGCTGCAACTACAGTAAAAACTTAAATACGAGAAAAAACACAGATATGTCCGGAGACAGAAATCAGAATCAGAATCACTTTATTGCTAGCATGTGAAACATACCAGAATTGACTTTGGTTAGGTGCAAAATATGGGATAGATGACATTACCAACTCAAAACAACACAATTTCAACCCACCCTTAACCTGACACTGTGCAAACCACTACACAAATACAAAAAAATTTTGAACAAAACATTTACAAATTTCGATGGTTAACTCAGATAAATAAAAAAAAAAAAAAAATAATATATATATCACATAGTACAATTTGAGCAAATATGAAGTGTTTAAGAATAGACCAACAGCACAGACACCAGTTATATGTTGCAAAAACAGTTAGGAGTAACCCTATGTAAGTTTATTTAGGATCTGAATAATTTGAGGAAAGAAGCAGTGAAGATGGCATGTAGTTCGGGTCACAATAGACCTGCACCTCCTCTGTGACGGCAATTTAATGAACAGATGACTGCTGGAGTGGTTGGAGTCAGCTGTAATGTTTACTGCTGTCTTTTTCGCTGTGGTAATGAACAGATCTTTTAATGCTGGGAGATAACAGCTAATGATTTTCTCAGCTGAATAAATCACCTGTTGCTACTGAGTCTTAGAAAGAGAGGAGGCAGAAGGAATCCAAACGGTGATGGAGAATGTCACAATATTCTCAATGATGGCCAAGTAAAATGTAACGATATACGTCTTTATATGCTAAGCTTCTTAAGCTGGCAAAGAAAAAACTATCTTTGCCAGGCTTTCGTGATGATGGAGGTGATGTGCTTGTCCCATTTTAATGTATTAGTTAAAGTAGTTGTCAAGAATTTAAATGACTGAACCACAGACACAGTCTGGCCATTAATTTGCAAAGGTGGACAGTTAGTGACTTGTCAGTGGAAATCAATCCTCATTTCCACTGTCTTAATACCATTGAGCTCCAAGTTGTTACAAGAACACCATTCTACAAGACAGCTCATGTCTCTTTGATAGGAAGACATGTCATTATTGGAAATGGAAACAGTTGTGTCATCTGCCAACTTTAGGATTTTTACAGATTTGTCCATGGATCTACAGTCATTTGTATAAAGTGAAAACAGGAGGGGTTTAAAAGCACAGCCTTGGTGGGAGCATATGCTAGTGGACATTGAATCAGACATATAATGTCCCAGTCTCATATACTGCTTCCTACCTGAGAAGAAACTCATAATCAATTGGCAGACACCATAGGGTACACCTAACTGGATTAGTTTACTCTAAAGCAACTCCGGAACAATGCTATTGAAGGCTGAGCAGAAATGCACAAACAAGACTCACATAAGTGTTAGGCAAGTCCAGGTGCTGAAGAATGTAGTGGAGGCATAAATTAACTGCATTCTCCACTGAACGATTTTCTCTAAGTGCGAACTGGAGTGGATCAAGGAGATAGACAATGATGGACTTTAGGTAGGAAAGCATAAGACATTTAAATATTTTCATAATAACCAAGGTCAAAGCAACTGACCTATTATCATTAAGTTCAGAGATTTTATCCTTCTTAGGAACTGGAATGATAGTGGCTACCTTAAAGCAGTCCAGAACTTTGCCGAACTACAGGGAGGTGTAGAATATATCAGTAAAGACAGGTGCTATAAAGTCTGCAAAATGTCCAAGAGTACCAGTTGAGACTCCATCAGGGCCAGCTGCTTTCCTAATATTATGTTTTGTACCTCCTCTTGCTTCACAGAAAGTACAGGGTGGAGGAAAGATGATTGATTTGGGGGAAGGGAAGTTGAACAAGGTGGATCAGACTTCAATGAAGGGAGAATGGTGACACTGAAATGGTTGTGAGATGGGGAGAGAGGGACTGTTGATACAGAAGGAAGAGGGTCAGAGTCCATGAAGGGGTTCTTGTCCTTGTTAAATTGGTAATAAAACTCATTTAGCTGATTAGCCAAAATGGGGGGGATAAGGCTTAGGAAAATTTCTGCCCATAATTTGTAATTTTTTCAGAGAACTCCACACTGCTTGGCTGTTACTGATAAAGCCTTTCTCCAGATAATATTTTTAGTGGCTTTTGCAGCTCTCATATCTTTAATATACTGCCACCTTGCAGATTGATGTTTATTCCTTTTTTTGAGATCCCTCAGCTCCTGGGTGAACCACAGCTTGTCATTGTTGTATCTCAGAATGATCTTCTTAGGGAGACACACATCTTCATAGAAGGAGATGCCCCTTTAATGTCGGTGTAAAAGTGAACAAATATTTCTGCCCTTACGTGTGATCAGTTGGTGGTATTTGGGCAGATTGTCTTTCATGTAACTGTGGTTAAAATTACCCATAATGAAAATGACAGTACTGGGGAATTTATTTTCCAAATGATAAATGTTATCAGCTAGCAACTGCTGTGCCAATTGAGCATTCACATCAGGAGGAAAGTAAATACCAATCAGTATAACAGAATGAAATTCCCTGGATAGATAGAATGGCTTGCAAAAAATGACAAGGGCTTCTTAATCAGCACAGTAAAAAAGAAAGAATTTGGACACATCCCTTCACCAGCTGTTGTTTATAAACATGCACATGCCGCCACCTCGTGATCTGCCACAAAGTCTATTGCTACGGTCATCATTGAATAACTAATATCCTTCCATTTGAACAACAATGTCCGGTAGATCCGAATTAAGCCATATTTCAGTAAAACATTAGGCACAAATACGTGTAAAATCTTTGTTAGTCCTAATCAGTAACACCAGCTCATCCATTTTGTTGACAAGCAAAGAACACTTCAAAGACAGATTGCCAGGACTGAAGCCTCTGTGTCTCCAGTGCACCAGAACCAGAGCCCGCTTTCCTCTGTACTTGCTGGTGAAGAGAGATTGACAGGCAGTATTCCTGCATGCAGATGGGGAAACTTTCTGTGGTAAATCTCCCTCGTTGCAAACAAACATAGCAAATAATTCCAATAGAATTAAGTCCCATTTGTTCAAAAGCTCTTCATGAGTAAAGTAATTCTTGAAGTAGACAAAAAAAAACAAAAAACATATTAACCACTCAATATACACACAGAATGAGCGCACCTGAAAACCGTGGCAGCCAGGTCAGCACCACAACAGAGAAACATGCTTTTGGAAGAAATGGTCAGATCTAGTAGTCCAGTTTAGTCTACAGATGACACAAAAATTTTTACAGAAGAGATTAGCCAGGAGTTGACAACATCATTACAGTTAAGCCTTGACAGAATACAGTCTTGAGCAGAGGAACTATGTAGCAGATGAACTTTAATGAAAGTTTTGTACATAGGAAATAAACCTACTATATGTTATGCTGTATAATAAGGCAGTGAGGGCTTTGAAACTGGAGAGTAAACATATTTGAAAAAGATTTACTGTTATGTTTTGGCCAAGGTTCTTTTCTTGGCTTAGGTTTGTGTTCTTTTTCTTTGTCTTTTTCATTCATTTTTCAGTTTGAATTATTTAGTATGGTTATTTCTGTTAAAACTGTTATGGCCATTAATAGTTCAGTTAATATGTTTAATGCATTGTTGCTTTTGTCATGTTTAACTGTTGTTTCTTTAAATATCTTTATGTTCTCTGTGTTTTGTGGGTGGTTCCCCAAAAGGTGGGACTGCCTGTCCATCACACTGGAGAGACTGCTCCCAGCCCTATAAAGACTCATGGGATAGACAGTCCCTCATGGTTCATTGAATATGCTTTAGAGGTGAGTTTTCTTGGCTGAGCTGCTTAGTTATTCTTTGTCAGTCATTTTGAGCTTTTCACTTCTGTTTATTGGGTTAAGCTGTTAGATAATGATTTGGAACTTGTTTGATGTGGATTGCCTTTTAGGTAAATCCTTTTTGATTCCTTTTTATGATAATTTTTGAATATTTTGTCATTTTTTGCAATTTTTGTTAATAAATTCTCTTTTTTAAAGATTCAGGAGGGGCTTGTCTCTGTTCAAACTGGAGTTTCATAGTACTCACTCTTGTGAGACATATTTCAAGATATCCGAGACTGACTTTTACATTTTGAACTTTCAAAGCCTGTTCTCTATTTTGAGGCATTAAATAGTAGTTCCTAGTAACTTATATGTTTGCAATACATTTGTTACACGTGTTACAACTATTGTTTTTTATTATTAGTTGTTGTTATAGTTTATGTATTATTATTTTTTCATGTTTTTACTATTTATTAATTTACCTATTATTTATTTATGTGAATTTTTGTGGGGTTTTGGAGGCCTCACCCCTTCGCTGTTTTGTGGAGCCAGATTCATAATACTTCCACATCTCCACCCCTTTGTCCATACTGATGTGCACTGACTGATGCAAAAGTCAAGAAAGTTTATTACAAAAAGACATAAAATGACTAGAAAAAATCCTAAGATAACTGGTATATTTAAGGAGTAGTATAAGTCTTGTCTTAAGGAGTACTATAAGAAAGTCAGTGTAAAGAAAATAAGATACAAGCTAAAGGGGGTTTTGCTTGATAAATTATAGATGCCAAAGCCTGATAACTTGAGTGTAGCAAGCTGGCTCCTTTATTGTTAACAACATTTACAGAAGCATCTTCTTCTCTGTCTTTTGGATGCACCGATTAGGGGTCACCACAGCGGATCATCTGTTTCCATATTTTCCTGTCCTCTGCATCTTCCTCTGTCACATCCACCACCTGCATGTCTTGTCTCACTACATCCATAAACTTCCTCTTAGGCCTTCCTCTATTCCTCTTGCTTGGCAGCTCTAACCTTAGCATCCTTCTCTCAATATACCCAGCATCTCTCCTTTGCACATATCCAACCAAACACAATCTCGTCTCTCTGGCTTTGTTGCTAAACCATCCAACCTGAGCTGACCCTCTAATGTATGCATTTCTAATCCTGTCCATCCTTGTCACACCCAATGCAAATCTTAATATCTTTAACAGTTCTGTCTCCTGTCTTTTTGTTAGTGCCAGAATCTTCAACCCATATAACATAGCTGGTCACATTATTTTCTTGTAGACCTTCCCTTTCACTCTTGCTGGTACCCATCTGTCACAAATCACTCCCAACACTCTTCTCTATCCACTCCACCCTGCCTGCTGTCTCTTCCACACTCCCCGTTACTCTGTAGTTTTGATCCCAAGTATTTAAACTCATCCACCTTCGCCAACTCTACTCCCTGCCAAGGTTATTATAGTTTTGCCCTTTTATATTAGTTTTTATTTCTATATTTCTTTCTGACCTTACTTGGAAATTCAGTTTAGTTTAAGTTTTCCTTCACCGTGTATTTTTAGTTTTAGTTTAGTTTTTATTTCACAAAGACATTTTTATTTTATTTTTATATCTATTAGTTTCAGTTTTAGTTTTAGTAATTATGGCATGGAGCGCCTACGGAGTTAGTTTTGTGTCACAGTCAGACAGAACTGTACACTTAACAGATTTGCATATGAGTTTAATGTTAGTAGAAGCTTACTACACTGCCTGGTTTACTATCTGGTTTTGTTTTTGTCTGATAAAAACAAGCATAATCAAAACTAGACACTGAATATGAACAATTTTACACAATTTTATAATTTTTAAAATATTTTCTCATGAAAATCACAGGGGCTTCGGAAGAACAGGGCTCTTAGACTTGAATCAGTGTGCAGACCCCACCTAGCTGTATTGACGGAAACAAAGAACAACAAGCATGTAGTGTTAAGGTTAGGGGCAGTGAGTCTTGAATAGACCATCATAAAGGACAGTAAACCCATAATGTGCAGGTAATAGGAGTACGGACAGGCATATAACAACAGAGACAGCGTCTGAGATTAAGAACAACATATACATTATCTAAACCTGTTTATCCAGAGTAGGACTGCAGGAAATCTGGAGTCTACAGCAGCAGGTTTGGATGCAAGGCAGGAAAAATCCCTGGTATGCAATATGTATGATAAGGCTAATATTAAGAACAAAAAGAATATGATATTTCAACTATCTATTTTGAGAGAGAGAGAAAAACATTGAAAAAATGCCGACAAATATTTTAAAATATAATTCTGCTAATGGATTACTTTCACAATATCAGGTATTTTGAGTTGTGCATATGAACTAAAAAACATAAATTAATAAATATGGAATAAATACAAAAACCCATTAGTATGTTTAGTTTTTCATCACTTGTCAGACTCTCTACCTTTGTTTGTATCGTTTCGTTGTTAAACGATGTTTTTAAAGCAAAAGTGATTGGTCAGCAACAATATGCTGATCTTGTATGATGACCTAGTCAGTCTCTCGATCAGTGCCGTTTTATTTTCAAAAACCGGGAGTGCTCTCCCCTCGACTTTCTTGTATACTCGGATATAGGGATGGATATTTGAGGAGTAAACCGCAAAACAATGATTATATTTTTATATTATGTTCATTAAGAAACCAGCAACAACAAATAATATGTTGACCAATTATTACAAAAGTAAAGTTGAATAAATCGGACTCTGCAGCTGTATAAATAAAAAAAAATCGAGTATGTGTCCGGGTAAAGTACCACTTCCGGGTGATGGATTTGGCCCAAAAGTTAATACAAATCTATAATTGTGGTGTAACAGCCACATGCCAAATTTCATCCATTTATCTAGTTGCGTATTTGAGTTATCGTGTTTACACAGACACACACATACACGCATGCGCGTACACACACAATTCCAAAAAAGAGCATTGTTGGACACTGGTTAGTCTATAATATCAAGATTCATCAAAATATCGAGGTCGAATTTTTTCATGATTACTATACTTTCTCTATACTTCGTACATGAGAAAGTAAAAACGATTTCTCCTGTGCAACAAAAAGAAGGCACCCGAGAAATAAACTGAAACGTTACTCACTCGTAATTTTTCTGTCCATATGTTAAACATTTTGTTGACCAGCACATTCTGATTTCAGCTGTTTGAATTACATCTTGATATACAACAAGCACAAAGAAAGGCGGCACGCAAATCACTTTCTATTTCTTACGCTTTGTGCACCCGCACTCAGCTTGCTCTGTCACCGCAAATGCTGTGTGAACAGCCGCCCTCCGTCACCAGCCGCCGTTCACTGGATGAGTATATGCGGGCGGCTTGTGGTGGTGACTTTCTGTTTTAGAGTTAAAACTTACAACGGTTAAAAGACTAACGGCATGAATACTCATTCAAAAACGAAAACTATAAATATTTTAGTAAATTATTATTTTATTTCAGTTAGTCTTTCCAGCTACTTTAATAGTTTTGTTTAGTTTTAGTTTTTTATTTTGGTTTTGTTAATTATTTTATTTCAGTTTATGAAAATGTTTTTTTAATAATAGTTTCAGTTTTGATTTTAGTTTTTGTTAACTATAATAACCTTGCTCCCTGCATCTACTCTTCTGACCTCCCTCTCATTCACACACTTCTATTTTGTCTTGATCCTACAGACCTTTATTCCTCTCCTCCCTAGGGCATATCTCCACCTCTCTAGTGTCTCCATCAACCTGCTCCCTACTCTTGTTACAGATCACAATGTCATCCACAAACATCATAGTCCATGGGGACTCCTGTCTAATCTCATCTGTCAATCTGTTGTGGAATATGGCTGGCCGTTCATCCTGGCCAATACCCCCAAGCCGCCAGGTGGAGCCCTGCCTGCAACATAGAGGTGCCCCGAGTTCCAGCAGGGCATCATGAACAGTGGAGTTTTTCATCACTGCCCTGCTGGATACCATGGGAACCTCCAGGGGACGCTGCAGGAAGGCCCAGAGACTTTTGTTTTACCTATAATCCGGAAGTGCGTATTAGTCATGGCGACAGAGCGAATGACTCACTTCCGGGTTGAAGAAAAGGAATTTTTATCTGACCTGGAAGTGTTAACAATCACATGGACAGAGAGAAACACTTCCGGGTCAAGGACTATAAAAGGACTATGGGAAATCCCAGACGTCGAGCTGAGCTGGGTGGAAGGGAGGCAATGCGTCTGGGAGTGGATGATTGATTATTGTGTTGGTTATTATAGGGATTATTGTGTAGTTATTGTGTATTATATGAGTATAGTGGAATGTAGAGTGCTTGGTGCACATTATTATTATAAAATAAAGTCATATTGGACTTTTACCTGGTGTCTGACGTTTGGTCTGAGGGTTCAAGGGAGCGATAGCGCCCTCTATCTGTTACACTGTCTATCACCATCACAAATAAGAAAGGGCTCAGAGCTGATGCCTGATTATAGTCTCACCTCCACCTTAAATGTTTCCGTCACTCCTACTGCAGACTCACCACTGTATAGAAGTTGAACTTGAAATACCGGCTCAGTGTGCACCTGGCATGTAATGTAGGTGTGCTGACAAGACAAGAAAAAAACAGCTACTTTGCTTACTGGATTTATGCTGAGTCTCTATCCTTCTGAGAGTATGCTTAAAGCTGAGGTACAATTTGGTGTTTGCTATAACAAGGAAGTTTGAACTAAATTAAGTGTGTTTTATTATTTAGTACTGCAGTAACAGCACGGTTTCAACAAATAAAAGAAAATAAAGTTTAAAGTTATTTTATTCTAGGGCGTACTTTCTGCTTGGCTTGTATGCGGCTGACAAGTCATGATAAGAGTGGAACAGGGAACTTTTGGTTGACTGAACTGTGCAGGGCAAGCTCAAGACTGTGAGAGTGCGCACAAATTATAAGGTGCCAATGTACTTTAGAACCTTAAGGTCATGAACTTTTAAGGATAACGAAAACTGTCATTTATGTGTTGCCTCTTGGAAGACTCAAAAAATAAAAGAAGATTGATTGACGCTTTGTCCTGCCTATACTTATTTTCCTCAATGTAAAGGGAGAACAGGACACCCAGCAGGGGTGACCAGTACAGTCTCTTTCACAACTGTCACACTTCCCTTGTACATATCCTGTTCCACTCTTACACACTTCTCTGCCACTCCTGACTGCCTTATACAAAACCATAACTCCTCTATAGGCACCCTGTCAAATGCTTTCTGTAAGACCAGAAAGAAACAATGCAACTCATCCTGGCCTTCTCTATACTTCTCCATCAAGGCCTTCGGATTAAACATTGCATCTGTAGTTCTCGTTACTGGCATGAAGTCATACTGCTTCTTGTTAATCATCACTGTCCTTCATTTTTTTAATTTTATTGATTTTACTGTAATCACACAACATTCCATACAAATAGATACATTTTTACAAAAATAGGATTGAAAACAAATCAACCCGCACCCCTGAGAAAGAGAGCATGGCCAGCAGAGTAAAACTTGAAGCTAGTAAAAATAAGTAAATAGATGAATCAATAAGTAAATAAAGATAAATTGAGAAGAAAAAGAAATGGGGAAAGAATCTGCTTCCTCAGTGCTTTAAATGCTTATTCTAAAATGTTATTGATTAGATTCTGCCAGGTTTTGAAAAAGTTCTGCACAGATCCTCTAAGTGCGAATTTGATTTTTTCCAATTTGAAATAGTACATAACATCAGTTACCCACTGACTTAAATGAGGAGAGTTAGGATTCTTTAAGTTGAGCAAGATAAATCTACATACCCTTCTTAACCTAGCTATAACTACTCTTTCCCATAACTTCATGCTGTGGCTGATCAATTTTATCCCTCCGCAGTTAATACAGCTCTGCACATCACCCTTATTCTTATAAATTGGTACCAGTACACTTCTTCTCCACTCCTCAGGCATCCTCTTACTTTCCCAGACTGCATTAAACAATCTGGTTAAAAACTCCACTGCCATCTCTCCTAAACACCTCCATACTTACACAGGTTTGTCATCTGGACCAAAGTCTTCCCATTCGTCATCCTCTTCATAGCTGTCCTTACACCCTCCTTGCTAATCCTTCCTGGTTCACTAACTCCACATCATCCAACTTTCTCTCTCTCTATCTCTCTCTCGCTCTCTCTCATTCTCTTCATTCATCAACCTCTCAAAGTACACATTCCATCTATGCAGCACACTCTCCTCACTTGTGATTATGTCTTCATCATTATCCTTTATCAACTTGTAACGGCCGACCCCTTACCCAGCCGGCAGCTACACCTCCAAGACATGTGGCCTGGATAAATTAGATTGAATCTTATATATCAAGCCGTACCTCTAACAAATAAAATTTTCCCCACAATCGACAGTGTAAACATAAGCACAAAAGAAAAGCAGATATGTAAAAATAAGTGAATATATTAAAACAGAACACAATAAAACACTATTGCACATACACCATGTAGAATATATATATATATCCCTTCACCCGAGCAATACCGTAACAACACTATATATATACACAACAAACCCACCCTTGCCCCTGTAACATAACAAACAACAACGAATAACAACAATGAATGAAACACGGAAAATGGCAATGATATTGAACTTGAGTCCGAGTGTACAACTGTCCCGAATGCAGATGACTGGTTAACTGATAAGAGATGCGTTTGTATTTCCTGGATGAAATGGTGCAACCTCACCATGAATCCTCGGTTTGTGGTGGATGATGTAATCCGACCCCGGGGTCTCTGATGATGAGGGAATTGATGTCAATCTGGCGGAACGAAAACAAACTGGTTGTAATGGCGCGATGTGGTAAACAGCAGGTACGTTGATGCGTTGTGGTGAAATGTGATCCTCCTCTCCCTCCTCTCCTCCTTTTCTGTTCTCTCCTGATTGTTTATATAGTCATGAGCCGGTTTAATTGATTATTATACACAGGTGCCTTCCATTATTAAGGGGCTGCGGTCTCTTTCCATCATCCGTCCCCCCTGAATTTTCAGGGACGACATTCACTGATGCACACATAAACAGCAAACGGGACGATGGAAACAAAACGCACTTAGCGCAAACATTGACAACACTATTACTATGTAGCCCCACTACAAACTTAACCTGCTGCTCTTCTTTCCCAGATCATTCCCTCTGCCTAGCCAATTGCTACAGGTCCTTTTCTCAATCCTTAGTGTTCAACCTCCTATGCAACACATCATTCACCTTATCTTTATCCTTAGCCTGTCTTCACTTTATGCCTTATCCCCTTGTACTCCTGTGTACTTTCTTCATCTCTTTGATTGTCACTTTTCTTCTTCACCAACCTCTTCCTCTGTATACTTCCCAGTATTTTCCATTCCACCACCAGGTTTTCTTGTCATCCTTCCACTGTCCAGATGTCACACCAGGCACTCTTTTAGCTGTTTCCCTTACCCCTTCTGCTGTAGTTGCCCAGCTATCTGGTAACTCTTCACTACCACCCAGTGCCTTTCTGACTGTCTCCCTGAACTCCAACTTACAGTCTTTCTTTTCAACTTCCACCAGCAGATCCCTGCCCTCACTCTCCTCTTCTTGATCTCCAGCATCATTCTACAGACCAAAATCCTATGCTGCCTAACTACACTTTCCACTGCCACCACTTTTCAGTCTCCAGTCTCCTTCAGACTGACTCTCCCATATAGGGTATAATCCACCTGTGTGCACCTTCTTCCAGTCTTGTACATCACCATGTTCCTCCCCCTTCTTAAAATACATATTTACCATAGCCATGTCAATTCTTTTGCAATATCCACTACTATCTGTTCCTTTCACCAACAGGTCCATTGAAATCCACTCTAATCACCACTCTCTCTCCCTTGGGTACACTCTCCACCACTTCATCGAACTCACTTCAGAAATCTTCTTTCTCATCCATCACAGACCCAACTTATGGGGTGTATGCACTAATAATACTCTTCATCACATCTTCAGTTTCCAGCTGCATAATCATCACTCTGTCCAACACTCTTTTCACCTCCAAAACACTTTTGACATACTGTTCCTTAAGGATAACACCTACCTCATTTTGTCTCCCACCCACACCATGGTAGAATAATTTAAACCTGCCTCCAATACTCCTGACCTTACTCCTCTTCCATTTAGTCTCTTGCACATACAATATATCCACCTTCCTTCTCTCCTTCATATCAGCTAACTCTCTCCCTTTATTAGTCATATCATCAACATTCAAAATTCCTACCCTCACTTCCACTCTCCTACCCTTCCTCCTCTCCTCCTGCCTCTGGACATGCCTTCCCCATCTTCTAATCCTTCAGCCAGCAGTAGCCCAATTTTCCCCAGCACCCTGTTGGCTAACAGTACCGGTGGTGGCCACGATCACAAGCCTCAGTCAATCCGGTATGGAAATCTGCAAAATTTAACCACAAACATTCTACCAATTAATTACATTTATTTCCAAATAAAAATAAAGACTTACTGCAATGTGAATGATTTAGACCACAATTACCCCTGGATAAGGATGTTAGGATACTAGCAAAAGGTCTAGTTAGAAGAACTGAGAAAGTGCTTCCCGTGGTGATATTACAGGATCAAACTGGATTTATTAAGGGCAGATACTCAGCTATAAACCTTCAACTCCTATTTAATTCTCAGAGTTGAATTGGATTATCTATTTACTACAAAGTACAGCTTCAGGTTTGGCCCAAATATATCTGCATGGATTAAATTCTCTATATCAAACAAAAAGCTTCAGTCTGCATTAATAATACAAACTGCTTATAATTCAATTTAGAATGAGGTTAGCCATTGACCACTGGCTATTCATCTTCAGATGAAACCTGAGTTAAAGGGAATTATCAAGGAAGGACTCAAATAGAAAATTTTGCTATATGCAGATGACACGGTGCTTTAAATATCAGACCCACAATCATCTTTACCATTAGTCTTAAACACATTAGAAAAATTAGAAAAAAGATCTCTGGATTTAAAATTAATCTGAATAAATGTGTGGTTTTTCCCAGTGTACTCTGTAGTATATAATATTAATTTGGATAGCTCTCCTGTTCATAATATGAAAAAAGTTTAAATATGTAGGGACAACCATCAGAAATAAATACAAAAATCATTTTCAATGCAATTTTGAAATTACTATGGATAAATTCAAATAAGATGTTAACATCTTGAGGGTCCACCCTCAATCTCATTTTAGTAGGGAGAATTGACACTGTTAAAATGAATATTCTCCCTAAGCTGCTATATTTACTCCCAACTATTCCTATATAAATAAACAAATTAATAAATTAGACTCAATTATAATAGCATGCATCTGGAATTCGAAAGATTTAAAGCACAAGGTGGCATGGCACTAGCTAACTTTCAGTTTTACTACTGGGCAGCACATATTTGCACAATGAAACCTTGGAAATCAGCAGAAACTCAAATTCACATCAACCTGGCTTGCAATGGAAAATAAATCCTGTTCTAAATCTTCCTTGTATTCCCTGCTTGTGCTACACTCAATACTAACTATCGTCACTACTGTATAGCAGTAGTCCATTTGTCCACTAACTACTTAAATATGGAATCAATACAAGGCACATTTGAAGTAAAAAATATCTTATCTGTTGTTCCTATACACAATAATTGTCTGTTTCAACTCTCTCAGATGTACTTAATTCATAGAAACCAATAAGGATTAAGACACTTAGAGATCTTTATACAGACAAAGTATTTGAATCTTATGAACAATTATGTTAAAACTTCAACCTCCCAGCTACACACTTTATTCACTCTGTGAAATTTAGAAATTATGTTAAAAGAAACCTTCACAGTTTTCCACATCTCACAACAATATCAATTACAGTCTTGATGAAGACTTGGACAGTATCTCAACAATATATAAAACCATTTAAAAGAATTGCTCTCTCGAAGACCCTAGGGAATTGTGGGACTTCTCATTCAGCATTTCAGAAAAGGAGTGGAACTTGTCCATACATAAAATGCACTCCAGTTCTATCTGAGCCAAGTATTCCATAATTCAACAGATGGTCTTTCACTGATCACATTTATCTACCTTAAAACTGTCCAAAATGTACCCAGGGCAAGATCCAACCTGCAAGTGCTTCTATCTACCTCCAGCACCACTAGGTAACATGTTTTGGGAATGCACTAAATTAACATAATTTTTGACCAAAACCAATACATACTTCTCAAACTGCCATGGTGTTGCAATCACTCCAAATCCATTAAAAACAATATTTAGTGCACCTCCTGATGACATTAAAATGCACAGTGAAAAATTGATTATAATAGCCTAAACCACAGGGTTATCATACTCAACTGAAATAATCCTAATCCACCTTCTGTAACTCAGTAGGCAAGCCATATTCTATATTATCTCAAATTAGAAAAACATTAATTCACTCTTGGAGGATATGTCCAAAACGTTTTTGAAATATTGAAGAATTCATTAATTGTATTTGAGAATAAGCGCAATTGGTCTGTTTTTAACTCTGTAATGTCATTAACTGTTTTATCATCCCTTAAAAAAGACACTGGGGATTTGATTCTTTTTTCCATTTTCCCTGATTCTGTCTTCTTTTTCTCTGACTTATGAGTGAGGATTTAATCTTTTTTTTTAATTAGTGTTTTCTATTTGTATTTTTATTTTTCCTTGGCTATTGTTGTAATTTATTTGAAGTTAATGGCTGGTTCTTGTATGTTAGTATGTTTGATCTGTTGAATGCCACTGTAATGTGCTGGATTTGAAGAAAAAAGTGATACTGGACTTAGTGTGAGTTATAATCTGTATAGAGAGACTAAAGTAGATATTTTTTATTTTAAAACAAAAGAGTTTAAGGGGTATATGATAGAAGTGTTCAAAATGATTAATTTGTAAGGTGGATGTTAGCTGTTGTTTGTTTCTTTCATATAATGGGTCATAACATAAAGGCATTAAAGAAGTGTGAAGTAGTACAGGAGGTTGTAGTTCTTTGAGGATTAGCACATTTAAAGATTTTTAGCTTTTTCTGTCATTTTATGAAGTTTTTTTTTCTCAGAGTACTCCAGTATTCCTCTCACATTTCAAAAATACTGTATATGTAACAGGTTAATTAGTAAAATTAATTTGGCCCTAACTGAATGAGTGTGGAAGTGTGCATGTGTGTGCCTTATGAGGGGCTAGAGCACCATCCCGAGTTAGGCTCTACCTTTTGAAGATGCTACCAGAATAGGCTTCAACACTATACATTATGTGATTAGCACTATATAGCAGTGTAACAATGCATTTTGTACTCTTTAGATTTAAAGATGGTCTTTCGGCCCTTCAGTTTTTGACTGCATTGCAGCAGCATCATACTTTGATGATCCCTGTCCTGTGCCACTCAGAAAAGAAGGTCACTGATCTTGAACTTGGGAGAATTTTCAAAGCTGACCTCAGTCCATCAGGGAGTAACAGGAGACTCAGAGAAGGACAGACATTAGGCTACTGGGCTGACTATCACCTTGATTGTGAAGGTTTGCAAAATACATTGATTATTTATTTATTTATTTTACACGTTGTTAAAAATAATACTTGACAATATGCCAAGATGTGCATGAACAATTCTGTTTCTTTACAGAAGGTCAGGCTGCTGTTCATGTGGAAGATGTTTTCATGTTTGCAACTGGGCTAACTTCACTTCTCCCATCTGGATTAGAACCACTGCCGAGGATTGAGTTCCTGGATGATTCACCATTCCCAATGGCAAACACATGTTCAAACACATTGTATGAATCCAGCAGTGGTATTTTCAATGTGTTTAAATCACACATGGATTTTGGAATTCAGAATTCTCCAGGATTTGGCTGTTTTTAAATCAGGTGTGATTGGGTACACTAGATGTGGACAGGTGTGTGCCCTAAATTACTGCAGCTAGAGAACTTGCATCCATCTGCGCTGGTGGACACACTTTTGCACCATTATTATTTCATTTTGTAATATAACTGTGCTGCATTTGTATATTTAAGATTTTGAAGAAAGCCACATGTTTGATTACTGTTTATTTAAGCTACAACCAATGTTTTAATGTGTTTTTGTTTATATTATGTTACATTTAGACAGTTTCATCAAGTTCTGAGTTCTGAAAGAGAGATTTCCTGGGAATAAAGCCAAATCAAGAGTACTTGAAATTAAACATTTATTTTCCATAATTAAATAATAATGTAATAAATATTTTATACTTTTCATTACTTTTACTCCACTTTATTTCATTTCAAACTTTATTTACAATAATTTAGGGAAGATGTGGAAGTTTTTCCAGTAAAATTTAAAATTAATGAACAGCACAAGTTAATCTTCACACGCTTGAGACACTATTTCATTAACGTGTACATTATTAGATTTGTAGTACACAGAACAAATTAAAATTGAGCAATTTCTTTAAGATGTATGTACAGTTCTGATGCAGAATCCCAGTTCTCTGGCTTCTGTAGGTGACTGTGCTCCATAACAAAGTCCAAGTACTCCTGCATTTTCAGGTCACCACATGAATGTATTGGTTGATTCGATTCAGGGAAAATATCCAGTTCTGTACATTCAATCCTAAATCCACAGTCTCTGGAGCCAAATCTAGATTGAGAAATGGACCAGAGTAAAAGCATTTATTTAATCCAAGTCCTTCTGTATGACATCCTTGAAACAAAATCTTAGCAAGCACTGATGTTCATGACTTCCATTAAAGTGTCCTGCATCTCTGAGGTCTGCAAATAACTCAATCCAGAATTGAGACCTATATAAATAACTGTGTTAAACTTACTATTAATTTTGCCAGTTGCTTAAGCATACCAGTTTATTTACACTTGTGGATGATATCCAGATAAAGAAAACAAATGTTTACAAGGGACCGGTGTTGGGGTATGTTACTTTTAAAATGAACTTAGTCCAATTCCTTATTACTTACAAAAAAAGTAACCAAATATGTTATATAGTTAATTATAAAATTTAATGCATTACAAACCATGCTTTTCCTTTGCACTTTTTTCCTTAAAGTAAGAGATATAAAACCCATACTTATAATAAAAATAAATCTATTTTCGTGAACTCCTTTATTTCTGATCAAGATGATAACATAAAGAGAATTCCATTCTATTTATTTATAATGCAGCTTTTAGAGCTCCTTATTTTAAGCCTTTGTTATTTCTTACGATGTCAGTTCTAGCACTGGGTACAGTAGAACATAAACTCCACAAATGCTTATTTTAAATTTAATTGTAGTGGTCAACTACTTCTCAATTGAGAAAATATATCGTATATGTGTTGTGAAATAAATAACATTCATCCCCTTTTCACTCTGAGAGCTGGAGTCGGGTAGAAGAGGACGAAGCTGGCGAAGGAGGAGTGGGGCGGCCTCTTATATACAGCACCTGGAAGTGCTCCAGGTGCTCCACAAATAACATCCAGCAGCACTTCTGGGTGTGGCGTAAGTGCTGCATACCCCAGTTCCGGGGCTGTCCAGGCGCCCCCTAGTGGTGGCCACGTCGCTCCACAGGGTTAGACTCCCCAGGTTCGTGGCCCCCATGCAATCCAGGGAGACTGCCCTCTTGCATTTCTGGGGAGATATTGCCCTTCTCCTAGTCTTTCCCTTCTACCGGCATCCTGGTGGGGCAAGGTCCCTGGACATCTGTCACAATATACAGTCACACACATGCACAAGCAATACAGTTTAAGGTAGAGGCCTCAAATTCCCAGCCCACAGGCCATTTCCGACCTCCCGTCCCCTTCCCACCGGCGCGTATATGAAGTCAACAAAATGATGCAGTCCAGCCTGCGAACTGTAAATTTATTTAACTATTTTATCCTACTTCCTTCGTTTACTCATTTAAGTCCAAACTAGTTTAAAAATAATAATTTTAAATAAAAAAATTATTTCAAATTAACGTAAATCTTTCAGTTCTGTCATTTGGTGCAAATGTGCAATTTTTGATAAAAAGAAAGCAAGTTAATTTTTTTTTTGAAATTCATTTGCTTGATTGTCAATAAAAAAGATGTCCCTTTCCAAACCAAAAATGAAGGTGGATGCTGAACACAGTCAATTTCAAGAAAGATGGACATTACAAAATTTTTTTGTGGAATTCAGTGGAAATGCCACCTGTTTTATATGCAAAGAAAAAGTCACTCTTTTGAAGGAATATAATCTCAAACGTCATTACTCTACTAAAACTAGCAACGCAGCTACACAAAGGCCTGAAATTACAGCAAAGTCTTTTTCGCAAAGAAAAGAAGGATGCTGATAGTGTGGTGGAAGCAAATTATGCGGTAAGTGAGTTAATCGCTAGGGCAGGAAAGCCATTCACTGCTTCACCAGTCGCTGAAATATTGTGTCCAGAAAAGATGGGCTTGTTCAATAATATCTCCTTATCAGTAAACACCGTGGCCGAGCGAATAGATCAGTTTATGATCACTTATGCGAGAAAGCTAAAGTTTTCATTGCATACTCCATGTCACTTGACGAAAGCACCAACAAAACCTACACTGCTCAACTAGCAATTTTCATTAGGGGTGTTAATTCCCACTTAGATGTGACTGAAGAACTGTTAAGTTTATGTCCGATGCACAGCCATACCATAGGCAATGATATACAGGGTGGGCCATGAGTTTCCATACATAGAAAAAATAAACATTTTTTATGAAAAAACATTTTTTTTTATATAATATGCTCCACATGACTGTATATCAGCTTCTGTATGACACGATTATGTGTGCTGGTTTGCCATGGAACAAACTAGTAGGTATCACCACACATGGAGCCCTGTCCAAGACAGGCAAACAAAATGGACTGGTAGCATTGGTTCAAAAAAATTAGAAGAGGAAAAAGCTGATCCAGCAGTAGTTTTACAATGCATTATTCATCAACAAGCACTGTGCAGCAAATGCTTAAAATCTAAACATGTCAAGTCTGTTTTTCTGAAATGTAATAATCACATCAGGTCACGGAGTTTACAGCATTGGCAGTTCAGAGCCTTTTTAGAAGAAATTGAATCAACTTATGGTGATGTTCTTTATTGAGGTGTGCTGGTTCAGCCGGGGAAATATCCTGAAGAGATTTTTTGTGTTGAGAACAGAGGTGAAAAATTTCATGGCAGATGGCAGAATAGATGTTCCTGAATTGGAAGATCCACTATGGGTCATGGACCTTGCTTTCTTAGTGGACATTACACAGGCGCTAAACATACTTAACTTGAAGCTCCAGGGCCCTGATCAGCTCATCACAGCAGCTAATGAAAGTGTGAAAGCCTTCACCACAAAATTTAAATTATGGAAAACACAGCTTTCTGCCAAAAATCTCACTCATTTCCCAACATGTAGATCTCTTGTGGAGGATGGCACAGCATTCAGGAGTGATACATATACATCTGCTATTGAAAACCTACTGCAGAGGTTTGATCACCATTTTGCTGACTTTAAATCATACTGCAACACTTTCCAGCTGTTTACAGACCCTTTTCCAGCTGATGTGGAGAGTGTTCCAAGTTTGTTTCAAATGTAACTTATTGACTTGCAGTGCAATAGTGAGCTAAAATCTAAGTTCAGAGAGGAACAGAGAAAAGCACACTTGACTGGACAGTTTCTGGGAGAATTACCTCCATCCTTTCTAGAGCTGTCCAAAGTGTTAAAGTCAGGTATTGTGCCTTTTTGGAAGCACATATCTGTGTGTTAACTTTAATAAATGCAAGTACAGGTATAGGTTTACTGATGCTAATCTTGAATCTGTACTCAGATTTTCAGATGTAAAGATCATTAGGGCAAATGTGGCAAGGCTGTGTGAGCAGAAACGCTGCCAGATTTCTGGACAGAAATAGAATATAAGTTCAAATGTATTCAGGCATTGCATGTGTTTGGTTAATGCAAATTTTTTAAAATTTATTTCAGTTAATTTAATGAATTGCACATTTAAAAGTAATGTATTTAGAGCACAGTTTGCTTTTTGAAAAAATATGTTAGTAATGGAAAAAAAATAGATTTATAGAATATTACGATCTCTTGTTGTACTTGAACATTCATGTGGCCCCTGTATGACATAACAATACCAGCAGTGGCCCAAAGCCAATTTGAGTTTGAGATCCCTGGTTTAAGAGCTCAGATGACCAGAAAAAAACACCATTTTGAACTGAATCCTGTCTAAATAGGATTCCAGTCTGAGAAGACTCAATTTTGCTTATTTTATTTATTTATTTATGTGTGTGTGTGTGTATATATATATATATATATATATATATATATATATATATATATATATATGTGTGTGCGTTGTGAAGATAAACAAGTCACAAACAACTATAAAGGTTTGGGGATTGGCCCCTTGTAATGATTTGCTCCTGGTCAAGATGATAAATAAAGATTTTATCAGACATTCGACAATGATAAGTAGCTTCTTTTGGCTTTTATACACAATGAAATCAAAGTGGCTACAAGAAGTGGTAATAACAGGAAGTGACATCATCAATGGGAACTGTAAGTGACGTCATCATGGCGGGACCGGAAGTGACACCATCAGCGGGAGCCGGAAGTGACGTCATCATGGCGGGACTGGAAAGTGGCATCATCAGTGGGAAGCAGAAGAGACATCACCATGGTAGGACCAGAAGTGACGTCATCAGTGGGAGCCGGAAGTGACATCATCGTGTCAGGTTTGGAAGAGACAATATCAACAGGAGCCCGAAGTGTTGCTATGGAGGTTGAAGGGTAGGATGTACCATTATCTGCTGAGTTAATTATGTCGAGTACTTTATTATTTTTCTTCTTTAGTTCTGTAAGGTCAGAAAGAGAGGCATTAACATTGTCATACAACCCCCCATCTTGTAACCATTCACTCACCTCTGGGCCTAATGATTGCCTCCTAAGCACACGTGTGTGACAGTGTGAATATATATACTCCCCACCCCCTTGAATTAAAGAGGAAGAAAATATTCTCTTACCTAACAAGTTTAAAAACCAAGAAAGTATTTTTACAGGAGACTCACTTAACCAGCAAGGATCAGTTTTAGTTACGAAGAGACTGAACTGGCCAAATATTCTACTCCAGCTATACAAAGAAAACTAGAGGTGTGGGAATCTTAATTCATAGGCCAATTTCATTTTCAGTATCAGGTGTAGTATCTGATCCTCAAGTGTGATATATGATAATGGGTAATTTATTTAATTGTAAAGTGATTTTGATAAATATCTATGCACCCAATGTGAATGACAGAGACTTCATCCAAGACAAATTTGCATCCATTCCTATCTTGAACACTCATAAAATTATAAAGGACGGAGACTTTAATTGTGTTTTAAATTCAGACCTGAGGCCTCATGTATAAACGGTGCGTACACACAAAAATGTTGCGTAAACCCATTTCCATGCTCAAAACGCGATGTATAAAACCTAAACTTGGCGTAAAGCCACACACATTTTCACACTAGTCCAAACCTTGATGTATGCAAGTTCTCCACTCAGTTTTGCAAACTGACGGCGCCCAGCGTCAAAGCAATGCTTTTCTTCAAGTGTGGTTTCCCTGTCTTTTTTGATGCACATCCCTGACGTGGCTTTATAAATACACTGAAATTAACCGCATATTGTTTATTAGTTTAAGGCATCTGATTGTAATTAACGTGTAACAATATAATGGTCCACAGAATGGCCAAACTATTTCAAATACCATAGCAGCTTTAGCATTGTTACTCTCACTGCTGGTTCTTCTTCTTCTTTCAGCTGCTCCTGTTAGGGGCTGCCACAGTGGATCATCTATTTTAATATTGCTCTCGCTGCACCACTCAGAGTATTTATATCACTGTATCTGAGTGTGGAATCACAACTCTACAGCAGCTGATTAGAAAGAGAATTATCGGTATACAGCATGCTGCCTCAGCCATGCTGTCTATTGAACTGCTCTCATACAGCAAATGCTTCAGAGCCTTTCCTGTAGGGAAATCGCGGTTCAGAAACAGTTTCATCCCAAGAACTATAAACGCACTCAGTCAGTCCATCAAGTGCTCCTTGTAGAACTGTTTGTACTTATTAGTACAATTACCTCACTGTAAACTTGCAATACAGTTATAATATTGCACAACCTAAGCCACTTTATAAAGCGCGTATTTACATATGAGAACGATACCATTTTTAAGATGAAATGCAGCAAAATATGTTTATTACATTATACAGTAAAATGTTAACATCATTTAAATAATCTATATTGTTAATAATTAAACACGTGAGGACACGGTGGTGCAGCGCTAACTAGTTCAGGGATTGTTCCTGCCTTGCACTGTATTCTTGCTGGGGCTGGTGTGACACTAGAAGGATAGATGGATAGAATAATTAAACATGTACTACTAAGATATTTCAATGTTCCTTAAAAGTTTTGAAGAATCTGCGTTCTAAGCTTACTGATGGCCTAACATCTATTACAGGGCTGATTGTGTGGCAATTGGTTACTTGAAGAAAGAAAAGGGAGGACAGGAATTGGGGGTTAGTACGTTTGAATGTGAGCACGCACATTTCCGCTTTTGTCCTTACGCCATATTTTAGTGTGAATTCTACGCATGCCGTTATGCATGATGCCCCTGGATAGGTCTTCAACTACAGGGGTGATGACATCTAATACTGCAAAAATAATTACACAGTTTTTAACTGATCATAACTTATCACACCCATGGAGATTTCTAAATCCATACTTAAGAGCATATTCCTTTTTTTCACCAGTACATTATTGTTACTCAAGAATTGATTATTTTTTTATAGATAACAATTTTGAGATGTTAAGTGATAGATCCTTTCACCAATGTACTTTGGGGTCTTTGAAAGGAAGGAACTTTAAAATATTTTTATTAATTGTAGAGATACTATCTGTGTCTTCAAGACTGATCAATATTTCTTGTGGAATAGAAAAAGGTGGGAAGTGAGGAAAATTGGGCAGATTCTGCTCAGTAAGCTTTCTAGCTGAAAGTAGTGGAAGCATTGTGTTGATGAGAAGTCAAATTTGAACCATAATTGTTAGTAGGATGTGAAGGCATTATCCATGTACAAGTCTCTAAGTGCTTTTTTTTTTAGTTTAAATACTGTATATGTTTGAGAAGGTGGAAAAAGATGGTTGTCATGTAGAGCTGCAACAGATAAAATCTTCCTATATTGGTTCCATATTCTGAGAGAATGAAGGGCATTTGGATTAATCGTGTATTGATGGCAATTTGTATTAACTGGGGCACAGAGCAGGGAATATAAAGACGTACTGCAAGATTTTATTTTGTTTGCAGACCAGGCTTGTGTATATTCATTGTGTCAATTTCCAGGGGGGTATTTTTCGTATGTGGATTACTTGTTTAGCCGGATGTAATTGTTGACGATTTGGCATGATCCTGGATCCGTCGGTTTTTTAAAACTCTTGTTGGATGTGTTGTCATAGCAGCACATCCAAATGGTTTGTTCTATGTAAACAAGGATTAGCTCACACACTTAATCAGTGTCCGTGCATGGAATTCATTCAGTCATGGCTTCACCGTTCATGAATGAGCAACCAATTGATATCTGTGCGCAAATTATAAAAAGAGAATTTCATATAGAGAGGGCAGAAGGCAAGATCCTTTATTGCTCCCGGAGGAAATTCTTTTCAAAAGATACCGCTGTAGCCGAGGGGGAATATTGTACCTCAAAAATTTATTACCACCTTATATTCGAAGTCAAACTAGGCGAAGTCGGGCTCTCACAACCACACAGACAGTATGCATTGCTTTGAGGTTTTTTTTGCAAGCGGCACTTTTTTTATATACTGTAGGCGAATGGGAAAATCTATCTAAAAGTGCAGTTTGCCAGGCAATTCGTAAAGTGTGTTTGGCTCTGAAATATTTCCTTCAGGTTTTCATAGTGTTTCCTGGACACCTGCGTGTGCAGACAATAAAAGAGGCGTTTCATGCCATTGCAGGTAGGTAATACACAGGCAAAAACACCCACAGTTCCAGAAAGAATCTCACAATCAGACATTCTCATTACCCAGGATTTCCAAATGTGATTGGGGCACATTGGACTGATCAGAGTAGAGTTTGATCAAACATTATTTGGAAAATGTACCTCTCCTCCTGACAAATAATCAGACACAGTGTCTTCATCAAATATTTGACCTTCGTCAATATCTCGTTGGTCAGACACAAGTTCTAGGGATATGCCATTCCCTGCAACTGACCCAACAAAAAAAGTGGGCTATATGGAACATACCTATGGCACATATTGAGGACAAATATATGCAATGACCATTCTTTACCTAAAATGAAGTGACCACTGCATCCTACCACTGGTTCTGGGGAGGAGCTTCCCCCTGGAATGCCCTCAGAAACAGGGCGATGGGCATTTTGCTGGACATCCCACTACTCTGGATCACGTGGACCTCTACCTGTTTTTTGCTTGTCTGCCTGCTTATTAGCTTTAAAATTAATGTTTTTTATATTATATATGATTATTTATATCAACAATTCTTTAAATAGTTATACACCAATATTTACCAGTTTGAAGTATATTCTTGTACTTCACTTTAACCTGTTCCCATGTTCTCCTTGTGTTCATGTTTAATCTGGAATTATGACATATTAAATAATAATTAATCTGACACATAGGAAATTAAACGCTGCATTCAGTAAGTACAATGCACACTACTTAGCGTTTAATTTGTCGGCCACTTTTTGCCAGCTGTCTTTTCTGGTTTGGGCTGCTTTTGCAGTGTTACCCCTTGAGCATATTAAATCTTGAAATTCTTCATGTCCTTCGAATAAAAGGTCCTGCTCCGCTTGTGTGAAAAAATGAGCCTGTTCTTTTGTCATTTTGTTACAGCCTATCAAAGACTTGCTGATCATGTTTTCTAGACTCAATATATATGGGCTTTTCAATCAGCGCAGGCGCACGCATTCATCTCGGATGATTACAGTAGATCCAGCTAGGCTAATCTACTACACCGCTGCGTTTGAAAAACCGACTTATCCCGGATGAGTTTCACCGGCATTAACTCATCCAAGATGAGGCATCTGATCTCAGATGATTTAAGCAACGTTCGGAAAATACCCCCCAGGTCTTTATAGCTTGTATTTTTGCCACCCAGTAATAAAACTGAAAGTTAGTTAGTGCCATGCCCCCTTCTGCTTTAGGTTGTTGTAGAGTTGCCCTTCGGATGTGTGGATGTTTCAAATTCCAAAAAAAATGAAGTTATGAATGAGTCTAATTTCTTACAAAATGTTTTCTTAATGTATATAGGGATGCTTTGAAATAGGAAAAGAAGTTTGGGAATGGTGGTCATCTTAACAATTTTGATTCTCTAATGTAAGATGGAGGGTAGACTGTCTCTTCACATCTTGTTTAATTTATTCCATGCAAGAAGAAAAATTTTGTTAAAAAAAGAGGTTTATATTTACTTGTGATATTTACGCCTAGATATTTAAACTGATCTGCTAAGATAAATAGGAAGGTGTCCAGTCCAATATTTTGTGCTACAGAATTCACTGGAAAAAGCACACTTTTATTCAAATTGATTTTGAATTCAAATATTGTTTGGAAATCTGCTTATGATTTTAGGACTGCTGGCACAGAATTTTGCAGGTCAGATCAGTACAATACCATATCATTTGCATATAGTGATATTTTCTGTCCAAGTCCTTCTCTGAGAATCCCCTTTATTGCTGATGCATTTTGAAAATATACAGCCAATGGTTCAATGGTGATTGCAAAGAGCAAACGTGATAAGGGGCATCCTTGTCGAATACCATGTTCTAGTAGTCTGAAATAATCTTTGCTTTTTCTGGATCTAAAGATAATAAGATCTCTGGTGTGTTAGATTTAATGGATGAATATAATTATATTAAACAAAAATTGCAGGTTAGAAGTTAACTATCTGCATGTAATAAATCTAGTTTGGTCTTGTGATATTACAGAAGGAAACACTCTCTCAGTCCTTCTGGCTAGATCCTTAGAAAGTATCTTAACGTCATTATTCAGAAGAAACATTGGTCTGTATGATGCAGATTTATAATAAGCTCTTATTAATTATAGGAAAGATGGTAATTAATGCTTGACAAAAACTTCGAGGTAGAATTTTTTTTGTCTTTAGTTTCTGTAAACATTGATAATAATAATGAAGCTAACTTATTTGAAACTTGTGTATAAAATTCTGCTTGTCTTCCATCAGGGCATCCTGCTTTCCCACTCTGAAGTGAGTTTATAGCATCTAGTAATTCTGAAAGTGTCAGAGGTGTTTCCAGTTCCACAGCACTAAGAGTATCTAGCTGTGGTATCTCTAATGAATCAAGAAACTGATTAGATTGTGTCTTATCTTCTTTAAATTGAGTAGAATATAAGAACTTATAGTACTATCTAAATGGGAAAGTTATATTTTATGGTCAATAATTTTATCTCTGTAGTGTTGCTAATGGCTGTTATTGCATTACGGACTTCCTACTTGTGGATTTGTTGGGCTAAGATCTTATTGGCCTTTTCTCCATGTTCCTAATAATGATGTTGTGATTTAAAGATATGGTTTTCTGTTTCTTTAGTAGTCAAGAGGTTAAATTGTGATTGCAAAACCTGTCTTTTTCTCTAAAGTGTCTCATTTGGGAACCTGGCATATTCTAGTTCTATTCTGGTAATTTCTCTGATTAACTCAGATGCCTTCTTGGTTTCCAATTTATTTTTGTGAGAAAGATACAAAATAATCTGTTCTCTTAAATATACCTTCAGAATTTCCCAGCGTAAACCTGCTTAGACCTCTGAGGATGCATCTGTCTCAAGAAAATAATCAATTTGCTTGGATATGAATTCTCATCAGCTAATGACAAGTGGTTAAGACGCCAGCTTTGAGATGAGTGTGTGGGACACAGTAATTTAAGCTCCATGATCAAAGAGGCATGGTCAGAGATAACAATAGTGTTGTAATTGCAATATTTGATAATGTGCAAAAAATTATTGTCTATGTGGAAATGATCAATTCTTGAGTAACAATGACATACAGATGAGAAGAAGGAGTATGCTCCTAGGTTAGGATTTGAAAACCTCCATGGGTTTGAAAAGTTATGATCCATTACCAATTGTGTAATTATCTTTGCAGTATTAGATGTTATAGTTGTTGTAACTGAGAATCAATACAGGTTAATTTAAAACACAATTAAAGTCTCCAGCCATTATAATTTTGTGAGTGTTCATGTTAGGGATAGATGCAAATACATTTTGGGAGAAAGCTCTATCTTTCACGTTAGGTGCTGTGACAGGTGGCCGGGGCTCATGCCCGGCCGGGACGCCCCTGCAGCATATATTCCAGGGGAGCAAGCATTGGAAAGGCAATATCTCCCCCTGGACGCTAGATGGCAGCCTCCCTGGGTTGCAGCGGTGCCTCAGACTTCTGCAGGGCTTCATGGGAGCTGGAGTTTGGTGCAGCCCCATTGGGTTCCACAGGCGCTGCAGCAGGAGCTGCTAACCCTTTTTGGGTACTAGTTTTGCCACACCCAGAAGTGCAACTGGATGTCGGCAAACAAGCACCTGGAGCACTTCCGGGTGCCTAATAAAAGGAGACAGCAACCACCACTCATTGGCCAGTGTCGGGAGGAGGAGGACAAAGCTTGGAGGAGGAGTGGTGGAGGATGAGGATGAGGAAGAGAAAGAGGAAAGGAAAGTGTGTGGTGTGTTTTTGGTAGTGCTTATTTCACACTTGGGACTGTGTTGTGGCGGTGGGGATTATGGGGAAGATGTGCTCCACAGGTGAAGAAAAATAAAAGTCTTTTTATTTTATATGTGCCTAGAGTGTGAATCTGTGTCGGGTCGGCGCTTATATAGCACCTTGTTACAATGCATAGATATTAATCAAAATCATTTTAGTATTAGATAAAATGACCATCACCATGATGTTTTGCCCTTTACAATCACATATTGTATCTGATACTATAAATTGAATAGTTGTGTGTATTAAGATTCCCACACTCCTGGTTTTCTTTGTATAGCTGAAGTGAAAATTTTGGCCAGACCACTCTCTTTGCAACCGAAACTGGTCCTTGCTTAATAAGTGAATCTCCTGTAAAAATACTATTTTGGCATTTAGACTTGTTAAGCGTGAGAGTACTTTCTCTTTAATTTATGATTGAGACCCTTGGCATTCCAGCTCACAAGTTCACTATTTGGTCATAGAAATATTGCTTTTGAACTTTATCAATTGTTGAGTAACAATGGCATACAGATGAGAAAAAGGAGTATGCTCCTAGGTTAGGATTTAAAAACCTCCATGTTGACATTTTGTAGTCTTAGGTTAAGGTAGTACATTGTTACCTATAATATCTTTGACATAGATTTCATATTATTGCCAAGTGATACAGGTATGGAGCATATTGTTATATTAGCACTAATGGTTATTGGGTATAAGGAAAAAAACAGAACTAGCATTGTTGCTTTCTCTACCACCCCATTTCCCCCCAACCCCCCTCCCCCCATTGTTCCTGTGCATGTTAGGCAAACCACACTTTGCAGAGTCCTGGAGCCTCATGCATAACACCGTGCACAGAATTCACACTAAAACATTGTGTACGGACAAAAATAGAAATGTTCTTACACACAAAAATATCTAGATGCATAAATCTGTGCATACGCCAACTTCCACGTTCTTCTGCTACATAAATCCCTGTCAGCGTGAAATGTAACGTACGTGCACACACCTGCTGCCCCACCCCGACACTCCAGAATTATGCCTCTTTGAATATGCAAATCAATATAGATAGCCACTTATGTTTTGCGTTGTGTGAAAAGACAATGACAAAAGCACGGGGAAAAAGAAGAATTTCAGCGAATACCAAGTAGAGGCAAGGAAAAGCGTACTATTTGCTGGTTTAAACAGTGGTATAAACAACAAAAGGAAGTTGAACGAGCAAAAAAGTGTTGTGGACACACTCGAAAGTTCAAGTTCAGAAAGTTGCACAGTGTCCGAAATAAAAAGAAGTGGTCAGATATCAAAGTCAGCATGAAAGGGCGAGTTGTAGCCCACCATCTGAGTGTCATATTGAAGCATATTAGGGTACAGAGTAAAGAAAAAAAACTGGGACACAGTGGAAAAAAGGGCCAAATTTCCACTTTAATCACATAGTTTATTTTGTTTTTAAAGCAGAACATCATAAACTTCATCTTAAAATCGTTTAACTTACTAGTTTCTCAAATTCCATTATGAGAAGATCGTTCCTCCCCCAAACTATGCGACTCTTCAATTCCACCCGGGGGGGTAAACGTTAACATTATATAAAGTTATTGTCTGTTTTTACCTGCTGTGAAGGATGGCTTGCTTCATATTCCGGCCCTCACCCCCAGGCCGCCAGGAGGAGCTCTCCTGACAGCATGGACGGGCCCCGAATTCCAGCAGGACCTCATGGACTATGTAGTTTTTATGCACAACCCTGCTGGATACCTTGGGGACCACTGGGAATCGCTGTTGGGAGGCCCGTGGACTCATATATGCCCTATAACCCGGAAGTGCGTCATAATCCCGGGACAGGAAGAAACAACGTGCTTCCGGGGTGAAGATAAGGATTGTTTACCCTGATCCGAAAGGAATAAGGACTTGTGTACTGTTGGGCAGGAACACCTCCGGGTCAGGGAGTACAGTAACCCCTCCTCTATCGCGGGGGTTGCATTCCAGACCCCCCCGCGAAAGGTGAAAATCCGCGAAGTAGAAACCATATGTTTATATGGTTATTTTTATATTGTCATGCTTGGGTCACAGATTTGCACAGAAACACAGGAGGTTGTAGAGAGACAGGAACTTTATTCAAACACTGCAAACAAACATTTGTCTCTTTTTCAAAAGTTTAAACTGTGCTCCATAACAAGACAGAGATGACAGTTCCGTCTCACAATTAAAAGAATGCAAACATATCTTCCTCTTCAAAGGAGTGCGCGTCAGGAGCAGATAATGTCAGAGAGAGAAAGAAAAGCAAACAAATCAATAGGGCTGTTTGGGCTTTTAAGTATGCGAAGCACTGCCGGACAATGCAGCTGCTAGGAAGGGAGCAATGTTAAGGTAACCTTTCAGCATTTTTTTAGAGGAGCGTCTGTATCGTCTAGTGGTGCGAACAGCCCCCCCTGCTCACACCCCCTCTGTCAGGAGCACAGAATGTCAGAGAGAGAGAGACAGAGAAAAACAAACAATTAAAAATCAATACGTGCCGTTCGAGCTTTTAAGTATGCGAAGCACCATGCAGGAAGCATATCGCTTGACAAAACTGCCACATTTAAGCCCAGCAAGGAAGAGAGCAATGTGAAGGTAATCTTTCAGTGGTTTTTGAGGAGTGGCCGTATCTTCTAGGGGTGCGAACAGCCCCTGTGCTCACAATATATTTGAGTTTTATTTAATACGTAATACATGCTCTGATTGGGTAGCTTCTCAGCCATCTGCCAATAGCGTCCCTTGTATGAAATCAACTGGGCAAACCAACTGAGGAAGCATGTACCAGAAATTAAAAGACCCATTGTCCGCAGAAATCCGTGAACCAGCAAAAAATCCGCGATATATATTTAAATATGCTTACATATAAAATCTGCGATAGAGTGAAGCCGCGAAAGTCGAAGCGTGATATAGCGAGGGATTACTGTATAAAGGACCCCGGGAAAGCCCAGTACGCTGAGCTGAGCTGGGAGGTAGGGTGGCTAAGTGTCTGGGAGTAGGAGGAGAGAGAATTGCGATTATTATAGTGAATATTGAGTATATGAGTAGTGTGGAGTGGAGGGTGCTTTGTGCACGTGATTATTGTACAATGAAGAAGAATTGTACTATTACCTGGTGTTTGGAGTGGTACCTGAGGGTTCAAGTGGTGGATCGATACCTCTACTGCTACACTGCATTATTATCAATCTTTAATTTAATATTGTTTTTTGTATCAGTAAGGTGCTGCTGGAGTATGTGAATTTCCCCTTGGGATTAATAAAGTATCTGTCTATCTATCTATTTATCTATCTATCTATCTAAAGTAGCACGTTAAATGTTTTGTTTTGTATTTGATCTTCTATTTGCTATATGTGTGTGAATCACTACGTGCTTCTTAAACGGGCTTTCTCTTCCTCCAACCAGAACACAGAATCCATTACATTTGTGATATTACAGCTCTCTGAATAATTCAAGTACTGAGATGTATACTTCATATCATTTTCATGATGATACGAGTTAAAGCATGTTATTAAATATGTGAACACGGTGGCGCAGTGATTGTTCATGCCTCACGCAGGATGCTTGCTGCGCTGTGCACGCGACCTTCGATGAAATAATTTTTTTATTTTTCTGCATACACACCGCTTATACCTGAGGCCCCTGCTGTTAACAAGATATTTGAAGACAACTATAAATATGTATTGTAAGAAAAAAACAAGGTTGACTCCATAGAATAACACAAATTGTATACAGCGCTCTTTACAGTGTACAGTATTATAAATACTGACTGAAAGAACTGAATTCAAG
Organism: Erpetoichthys calabaricus; assembly: GCF_900747795.2. NCBI lineage: Eukaryota > Metazoa > Chordata > Cladistia > Polypteriformes > Polypteridae > Erpetoichthys > Erpetoichthys calabaricus. The sequence continues at coordinate 133,086,112 of NC_041399.2, read as the reverse complement.
CTTACTTTTTTGTTGTAACACTACTGAAGAGATAAATATTTTTACAACTTACTAATTTTCTTTGGAGCAGATGATCTCATTACACAATACCAGACTGTTATACTGTTGGATTGCAGATGACAGTAGATTCAAAGATCTGTAGAAGCAATATAATAAAAATTGAAAGCTTTGTGGTAGTTGATGATGTCACACATGCACATCTGGGAGACAACCTTTGGGCTTATTGAAAGATTTTAAAGATAACCAGAGGGTAGCATTGTTGCCTAATGTAATTTCTCTTCCTCCCACTGCAGAACAGATGATTGATGGTCCTTCCATCACTGATGTCCCTTCTGATTTTGCCCTCCTTAGTGTGTGCCTTTTAGGTTGTGGTGTAGCAGGTCCACAGCTCAAGTCAAAAAGGCCACTTTTAAAATAAATAATCGCTGCTAAGAGAGGGGGCGTGGTATGTACAGCTGGAGCGGTTCCCGGGTGATGCATAATACGGACGGTCCTCACTTGAGTGTACAGGTGAGGAGTCGTCCGCATCCGTAATTGGTGCTGGGAGCTGCAGATTGCCACATCTGATCCACATCCCCATAATAAACAGAAGCGCAAGGCGGCTAGGAGGGGAGAGAAAAGATAAGAGAGAAGGACGGAGGTTAAGGGAGAAGAAGGCTGGAGAAGTGGGGAGCCGGTGTGAGCGAGCGAGTGACAGCAGGTTCACTTGAGCAAAGGCAGACAGCTGGAAGGAGAGCCCTGAGAGAATGTTTGGCCGACACTCAGGGTGGATGGATTGGGTCACTCCTGCTGAACTTTTCAGACGAGCAGGAGTGACTAGGATCATTGACGGCTCGCTGCGTAAGGCCAAGAAGGCAGCGGCAGTCGTGAAGGCTTTGGGCGTGTTGAGCCCCAGCGTGAGCGCCCTATCCGCTGGGGGGAGAAACCCAAATCTTGCTCTGGCTAGGGCCCAACGTAGCCAGGGATCGGAGGGCTACCGGACCAATGTTGAAGGAGCTGCATATGCTGGTAGGGCCCGGAAAGGAAAAGCAGGGGAGTAGCCGGGTTAAAGAAGTTTTCACTGGATTTTTTAAAGAAAGACTGTTTCCAGCCGTTATTTTAAATGGTTTTAAAGGATTTTTTCTATTGTGTTTTTAACCTCCATGATTTCACCTTGTTTTTATTGGATTATTTATTTGAAGATTTGAGAGACACTGCACTTATTTATTTGAACAATCTGTTTTGACTGTCGATTTTAAATAAAAGCACTTTTGCACTTTTTGCACCATCCCCTTGCTTTGTTGTGCCTCACTGTCCAGGTCATCAGTGACATTACAGATGGTGTCGGGTTCAAGAGCTCCCAGAAGTCAGATGAGAGCATGGAGCGAACCCACATTGTCACATAGGTCCTGCCATTGATAAACAGCCTTGACGCCGTCTTGGGGCAGTCTGAAGAAGGCTGTCATTTGCATAAGACATCAGTATTTATTATTTTGCTGTACAAGCTCCTCTCTGATAATTTCAATATACCGGGTTCACTAAGGTGCCGTAACCCTTTACAACATGTCATTTGTTTATTTACAACACTATGAGGTCTCAGTAAACTTTCAGAGTAGATGCAAGATACTTACAGAATATCACAAAAATAAGTACATTGCTAATAATACAGCTATAGTATTGAAGAAATAGAAAAAAAACAGCAAGAGTATAATAAAATGTTTTAGGCAACATGTAACCTTACTTATATTTCTTACAAATTTAGGAACGTTTTATGACTAGCACAGCCTCCACTCATGCCAAATGTTTCACTGCAGTGTGTAATTTTTGCAACATTTCTAAAAAAGAAAAAAAAAATTAATTTTTGCAACATTTCTAAAAAAGAAAAAAAAAAAGAAAGTTTCTAAAAAAAACTCTCAGCCAACCTAAACCAACCAAAAGCTCTCACTGATGTTTCAACTGCTGATGTTAATGCTCCTGTTCTGAATCCAGAGCAAAATGAAGGACACACAACTAGCTACAAAAGATACATATGTTCAATGTAGAACTATTATGACAGTTACCTAAACTATGGGTTTATTTTGTTTTCTAAAATTTAAGATTTATCTTTGCCTCCAAACTGCCCGATTTTCCTCACCTCGCACCCTCCACCATGCTGGAAAAAATGCTGCTTAATTTTGAGGAATTAAACACCATTTCCACATTACATAAAATCTTATTAGAGTCCCTACCTTTCAAAGACCCAAGAGGACATTGGGAAAAAGATCTCTTAATCAATATATCAGAAAAGGAGTGGAAGGTAGCAATGCAGAGAATTCACTCGAGCTCCATATGTGCAAAGCATAGAATTATTCAACTAAAAATTATATTTAGAGCGCATCTGTCTCGCTTAAAACTGTCCAAAATGTTTCCAGGGCAAGATCCAACCCGCGAACGCTGCAACCAAGCTCCTGCCTCACTGGGTCACATGTTTTGGGCCTGCACCAAACTAACATCATTTTGGACCAAAATTTTTAAGTGCCTTTCAGACAGCCTTGGGGGTCACAATCCCTCCTAACCCATTAACAGCTCTATTCGGGGTTCTTCCAGACAGACTTGAAGCGGAGAAGGACAAGCAAATGTGATTGCATTCACTACACTTTTGGCACGCAGACTTATTTTGTTAAATTGGAAGAATCCTAACTCTCCTCTGATAAGTCAGTGGGAAACCGATGTTTTATATTATTTGAAATTGGAAAAAATCAAATTCTCAGTTAGAGGATCTGTACAGAATTTTTTCAAAACCTGGCAGGATCTAATCAATAATATTTTAGAATAAGAGAAATAATTATTATTTCTTCCTTTCTTTTGTTTATTTTTGCCCTTTTAAAAAGCCCTAAGTAATTCTCCTTTGGCTAAGCTCTCCTTCTCAAGGGTGGGGTTTGATTTGTCTTTAATTCTTTCTTGTTATGAATTAATCTATATGTATGGAATGATTACAATAAAATAAATAAATAAATAAAAAAAGATTTATCTTTGCCATAGTGTGTCTGTTTCTAAGTCCTTTCCATAAAGTGTATGAGACCATCCAAGCTGCCCAGACATTTACAGCCAAAACATGAAATGTACAAAGACAAATAAAGGACATTTTTGAATGAATATCAAAAACACACAAACTGAAAAAAGTAAATTAGTGATGTTGGTAATAACCACCAAAAGATATACCGGGTAGCCCAGAAAACAGCTCAGCAGAACAAACTTCATACTATTGGGGAAACTTTGATTTGGCCTTGTGCAACTAAAATCATGAGGGAATTATTTAAAGAGGAGAAATCTAAGCCACTAACCAAAATACTACTATCAAGCAAAACTGTATATGTGTCAGAAGATTTTAAAGTACAGAGTACTACATGGCTTTGGTGCAGTGACTTCTCTAATAATAGACAATTCAACCAAGTATTGAAAATGGCATTTCTACTTGCTTAAGTTTCGTATAAATGCAGTAAATATATATATAAGGATTTTTTTTTATTTTGTATAAAGTTCCCTCAATGGCAAAAGATATCTTTGAAGTACTTTAAGATTTTTTGAAGTCACATGACATGCAGGTTAGGTGAATTGGCGATTCTAAATTGGCCCTAGTGTGTGCTTGGTGTGTGGGTGTGTTTGTGTGTGTCCTGTGGTGGGTTGGCACCCTGCCCAGGATTGGTTCCCTGCCTTGTTCCCTGTGTTGGCTGGGATTGGCTCCAGCAGACCCCCGTGACCCTGTGTTCGGATTCAGCGGGTTGGAAAATGGATGGATGGATGAAATAAGTTGGGTCAACTGCATTGGAATGTATACTTTCATAGCTGCAGTGATTAATGGCTCATAATATGGAGTAACCCAACAGATAAAGACCGTTGCTTCTCATAATGTACCAATCCACTCTTTTCTGTGCAGAAATGTACTTAGTACAAAGATACTGAACGCAGTTCATTATGTTTTAGATATTACTATAGCCATAGTCAACTTTATTAAAGCCAGAGCCACAGACTATAGATAATTTACTGCCTTTTTCAAGGAAGTTGGTACTAACAACCACTCCCTGTTCATGCATACAGATGTGAGATGGTTATCCCACAGATGGATGCTGACACATCTATTTAGTTTGAGGGACAAGCTGTGTAATTTCCATCCATCCATCCATCCATTTTCCAACCCGCTGAATCCGAACGTGTAATTTCCATACAGACAGGAAACCTGATTTTGCAAAGTTTTTATGAAATTAGAAATGGTTTGTTCGTTTCAGCTATCTTGCAGACATATTCCATGAAAGGAAAAGCTCAATGAAGTAATGCATGGGGCAAGCACAAACAACATTTTCCAGCATGAATGAGTGGAGGCTTTCAAAAAACATTTAAAATTTAAAAACATTTATGGAAATATTGTGCCTCCTCTGTATTCAGTGATATATTTGAGCAAGCACATGCATACATAGCAAAGAAGAAGCTGGATTTCAGCACATTCAAATATTACGTGACAGTGCATCTTTCAAAGATGTTGAATTAATTTCACTTGTATTTTCTGCACCAACAGAGGAGCAAGCAGTTTTTTTATGTTTGGATTAAAAATTTCTTTACTGAGAACAAGGAATCAAAGTTTCCGAGTCCTTTGCCCTCAAAACCCTGAGAGATGATTACTGTATAGACATTTTATCTGAAGGCACCCTTAGAGCTTGTTTCAGTGAAGTACCATTGCAGAAATATAAGTATGAGTGTCTTGCCGAACAACAAGTATGTCATGAAGCAGCAATGAAGGTGTTGATCCCATTTGAAGCTAGATTTTCAGCCATGACAGTTCTCAAAACTTAACATATTGAACCTTGAGTATGACATGCATGTTTGCCTTGTCAAAAGAATTTCTCCATGCATCAACCATATTATTCTCATGCAACAGCAGCAATCCTCATACTGAGTAGTTTCTGTAATTAAGTTGTAAAAAAATGCCTGTAATCACTAATTAGATATTTTATAAATTCATTTCTAATTCAATTATTATTTTACAGAAACAGAAATAATTTTATGCTTACTTTAAAAAGAGTAGTTAGTAGCTTTTGTTTTTATTAAAAATATATCTGCAATTACAAATTTTGCATATTGGTAATTAGTACTTATTATGTATCTCAAAAAATGCCTACCCATTTTATGTTAAGATTAAGAAATGCAGGCACTAGTAAATGTAACTTTACTTAATTAAAACATACAGGGCAATTTATGAAATAGCTATTCATTTTGTGTCCTGCTGAAAAAACATATACGCAGGCTTTGTAAGAATACTAGTAATAAATTAAGTTTAAAAACAAGCACTATTGTTAAGTTTGCAACAAAAGTACAAAATGGTAATAATCATGGCAAGTGTAGGAGGAACCTGACATATTCTTTTAATATGCTGGAGGACCATGGAGGAGTAAAGATTGAGAATAATTGGTTTATGGAATGAGTCTTTGCAAAAACAGAAACAGAGAGAATTAGTCCCCCCCACACACAAACCTCTAGCATGGTTTTTAAGTATTATTGCAGGATGGATATGGCTTGACTAATATAATCACTCAGTAATTGTAATCTAACTTTCAAATGTTATATTTTGTTCTGTTTATTGTTGTTTATTGGGTTATTCTCATTCTTCTTACGATGAAAAAGGCAACTATGTTCATTTGGATAAATATTTGGGAACCGTTTTGGAGTTGTATTTGTAATGTTTCTGTAACTGACAGTGTATTCCTTTAACTCTTTCACATTAAATAATCATATATTTTAATTCCACTGTTGTAGCACTAGTTTTTTATGTGTAAAGTGTGGCAGATGCTGCTGTATAAATGCTGAGTTCCTGAATTTACATATATTAGTGATTCATTGCTAAGTAAAAGGAAGAGTAATGGAAGCTTCCTTTCACAGCATTGGCTATCAGCTCAGTGCCAGACTTCTTCCAGCAGGATGTTGCATACAATATTTTCAAGCAAGTATGGTGTGTTTTTTCAGTCCTGTAACTGATGGTATGGCATTTCCAGAGCCATCCAGCTAGCCATATACTTTCTGAACCTGCTTCTTCAGTTACAGAGTTGTGGGAAATTGGAAGCAAAAAGCCGACAAAGATGTTTCGAACTGAATCCTAGCCACTGTGAATCACCGTAAATAGCCACTGTGCCACGATGCTGTCAATGTTTTTAAATAAGGTTGCATAAACAGACCCCTCCTCGAACCGCCACCTTATCGTGGTGGAGGGGTTTGCATGTCTCAAAGATCCTAGGAGCTCTGTTGTCTGGGGCTTTATGCCCCTGGTAGGGTCACCCAAGGCAAACTGGTCCTAGGTGAGGGATGAGACAAAGTGCGGTTCAAAAGACCTTCTATGATGAATAAAAAATTTGGACGGCGTTTTCCCTCGCCCAGACGCGGGTCACCGGGGTCCCCCTCTGGAGCCAGGCCTGGAGGTGGCGCTCGATGGCGAGCACCTGGTGGCCAGGCTTGCACCCAAGGGGTTCGGCCGGCCACAGCCCGAAGAGGCAACGTGGGTCCCCCTTCCCATGGGCTCACCACCTATGGGAGAGGCCAAGGAGGTCGGGTGCAGTGTGAGTTGGGTGGTGGCTGAAGGCGGGGACCTTGGCAGTCCAATCCTCGGCTACAGAAGCTGGCTCTTGGGAAGTGGAATGTCATCTCTCTGAAGGGGAAGGAGCCTGAGCTAGTGCACAAAGTTGAGAGGCTCCGGCTAGATATAGTCGGGCTCACCTCGACTCACAGCTTGGACTCTGGAACCAATCTTCTTGAGAGGGGCTGGACTCTCTACCACTCTGGAGTTGCCCCCGGTGAGAGGCTCCGAGCGGGTGTGGGCATTCTTATTGCCCCCCGACTTGAAGCCTCTTGGACAAGAGGGTAGCCTCCCTCCGCCTTTGGGTGGGGGGATGGGTCCTAACTGTTGTTTATGCGTATGCACCAAACAGCAGTTCAGAGTACCCACCCTTTTTGGAGTCCCTGGAGGGGGTGCTAGAGGGCATACCTTCTGGGGACTCCCTCGTACTGCTGGGAGACTTCAATGCTCATGTGGGCAATGACAGTGAGACCTGGAAGGGCGTGATTGGGAGGAATTACCCCCCCCCCGATCTGAACCCGAGTGGTGTTTTGTTATTGGACTTCTGTACTTGTCAGGAATTGTCCATAACAAACACCATGTTCAAGCATAGGGATGTTCATATGTGCACTTGGCACCAGGACACCCTAGGCCTCAGTTCGATGATTGACTTTGTGGTCGTGTCGTCGGACTTGCGGCCACATGTCTTGGACACTCAAGTGAAAAGAGGGGCGGAGCTGTCAACTGATCACCACCTGGTGGTGAGTTGGCTTCGATGGTGGGGGAGGATGCCGGTCAGGCCTGGTAGGCCCAAAGGTGTTGTGAGGGTCTGCTGGGAACGTCTGGCAGAGCCCCCTGTCAGAAGCAGCTTCAACTCCCACCTCCGGCAGAACTTCAACCACGTCCCGAGGGAGGTGGGGGACATTGAGTCCGAATGGGCCATGTTCCATGCCTCTATTGTTGAGGCGGCTGACCGGAGCTGTGGCCGTAAGGTGGTCGGTGCCTGCCATGGCGGCAATCCCCGAACACGTTGGTGGACACCGGTGGTGAGGGATGCTGTCAAGCTGAAGAAGAAGTCCTACCGGTCCATTTTGTCTTGTGGGACTCTGGAGGCAGCTAATAGGTACCGGCGGGCCAAGCGGAATGTGGCTTCAGTGGTTTGCTGAGGCAAAAACTCGGGCATGGGAGAAGTTTGGGGAGGCCATGGAGAACGACTTTTGGACGGCTTCGAGGAGATTCTGGTCCACCGTCCTGCGTCTCAGGAGGGGGAAGCAGTGCAGTGTCAACACTGTGTATGGTGGGGATGGTGCGCTGCTGACCTCGACTCAGGACGTTGTGGGTCGGTGGGGGGAGTACTTCGAAGACCTCCTCAATCCCACTAACATGCCTTCCAATGAGGAAGCATTGCCTGGGGACTCGGAGGTGGGCTCCCCCATCTCTGGGACTGAGGTCACCGAGGTGGTCAAAAAACTCCTTGGTGGCAGGGCCCCGGTGGTGGATGAGATATGCCCAGAGTTCCTCAAGACTCTGGATGTTGTAGGGCTGTCTTGGTTGACACGTCTCTGCAACATCACATGGACATCAGGGACAGTGCCTCTGGATTAGCAGAACGGGGTGGTGGTCCCCCTCTTTAAGAAGGGAGACTGGAGGGTGTGTTCCAACTACAGAGGGATCACACTCCTGAGCCTCCCTGGAAAAGTCTATTCGAGGGTTCTGGAGAGGAGGGTCCGTCAGATAGTTGAACCTCAGATTCAGGAGGAACAGTGTGGTTTTCGTCCTGGTCGCGGAACAGTGGACCAGCTCTACACCCTTAGTAGAGTCCTGGAGGGTGCATGGGAGTTTGCCCAAACAGTCTACATGTGTTTTGTGGACTTGGAAAAGGCGTTCGACCGTGTCCCTCGGGGAATCCTGTGGGGGGTAATCCGGGAGTATGGGGTACCGGACCCCCTGATAAGGGCTGTTCGGTCCCTGTACAACTGGTGTCAGAGCTTGGTCCGCATTGCTGGCAGTAAGTCGAACCCGTTTCCAGTGAGAGTTGGACTCCGCCAGGTCTGCCCTTTGTCACCGATTCTGTTCATAACTTTTATGGACAGAATTTCTAGGCGCAGCCAGGGTGTTGAGGGGATCCGGTTGGGTGGACTCAGGATTGGGTCACTGCTTTTTGCAGATGATGTTGTCCTGTTTGCTTCATCAGGCCGTGATCTTCAGCTCTCTTTGGATCGTTTCGCAGCTGAGTGTGAAGCGGCTGGGATGGGAATCAGCACCTCCAAATCCGAGACCATGGTCCTCAGCCGGAAAAGGGTGGAGTGCCCTCTCAGGGTTGGGAGCGAGATCCTGCCTCAAGTGGAGGAATTCAAGTATCTCCGGGCATTGTTCACGAGTGAGGGAAGAATGGAGTGGGAGATCGACAGGCACATCGGTGCGGCGTCCGCAGTGATGCAGGCTCTGCATCGGTCTGTCGTGGTGAAAAAGGAGCTGAGCCGTAAGGCAAAGCTCTCAATTTACCAGTCGATCTATGTTCCTACCCTCACCTATGTTTATGAGCTATGGGTAGTTACCGAAAGAACGAGATCACGAATACAAGCGGCTGAAATGAGTTTCCTCCACAGGGTGTCTGGGCTCTCCCTTAAAGATAGGGTGAGAAGCTCAGTCATCCGGGAGGGGCTCAGATTAGAGCCGCTGCTCCTCGGCATCGAGAGGAGTCAGATGAGGTGGCTCGGGCATCTGATCAGGATGCCTCCTGGACGCCTCCCTGGTGAGGTGTTCCGGGCACGTCCAACCAAGAGGAGGCCCCGGGGAAGACCCAGGACACGCTGGAGGGACTATGTCTCACAGCTGGCCTGGGAACGCCTGGGGATTCTCCCGGAAGAGCTACAAGAAGTGGCTGGAGAGAGGGAAGTCTGGGCATCTCTGCTCAAGCTGCTGCCCCCGCGACCCAACCTCGGATAAGCAGAAGAGGATGGATGGATGCATAAACAGGTCAGCCACAAATGATGTTTGGTTACTTGCAGAGTTTGCACATATTTGCAATTCTAGATGGAAAATGGTTAATAATTTATCATGACATTCAAATGTTTTCAGGATATTACTAACATTCATTACTTTATTAAGTCTCATGAATTATTGCATGTGAGATTCAACACAATCCCATGCCATTGTTAACCCTAAATAGGTAGGCTTTTTTTGTAAAATTATATCTATATACATCCAACCATCCATTTTCCAACCCGCTGAATCCGAACACAGGGTCACGGGGGTCTGCTGGAGCCAATCCCAGCCAACACAGGGCACAAGGCAGGAACCAATCCCGGGCAGGGTGCCAACCCACCACAGTATCTATATACACTATAATGCAAAGTTGACTGACTAATACACTCACACACTTATCCCCCTAAATTCCCCTAAAATCTTAGAAATGCTTTGACTGATTTGTTTGAAATGTGGTGACATTACAGAAAACAAAATAGCCAACATACGTGTTTTTCTCAATATTTGTCAGTAATAAAGCTGTAGTGAATGGGGAATTCTTAATCACCGTGCCCTTTTTTTGTTTCAGCTGTGGTCATACAGAGAAATGGGGCGTGCAATTCATGCAAATGAATTCTGCAAGCAGAACATTGCCACTGTACAAGCTGAGGCTGGTATCAGGGAGAGAAATGGGCTGCTGGAGAAAATAAAATGTGAAATGGACAAAGAAAAGTTAGGCAAAACTCAAATGAGATGTGGTTAGCAAGTGGCCTATTTGGGTACGTGCAGCACTCCCTATTCTGTAATTTTCTTCTTGCTCCTCCCAAAGCAGGAGAATATATACAAATTCAAGCCCCATTTGATTGTCACGTGGTCTTATATACATAAACTTCAAAGAATTGTGGGTTGGAGGGTAGCTTGGTGGTAAAATGCATGCAATATTGCTGAGAACTAAGATATCCCCTTGGAAGTTAAACTACGATGTGCCACAGTGCTCCTATTCAAGAACTGCTGGTACAGCATACCTGCCCACTTCAAGCCCTGGGTTCAACACAAGCCAGGAGAGACGGTATACTTTGGTCATTTTAAATACTTGCTTAGCTCAGTAAAGGGGTCTTATGCAAGCAGAACACATTCAAAATATTATTTCTTTTCACCTGCTCTTATCTGTATGGTGCTTAAAACACTGAGTTCATTGCATGGGATACGTAAATGTGCAGCCTACAAATGTCAATTCTGTATCTAGAGTTAAAGGGAAAAAACGATTCAGTGTACGTTGCTTTTGATCTAAACCCTCCAAATTTTTGTAACAATAAAAAATTACAAATCAAAGCATTATATTCAAATCTGACTGAAGTTACCATTTTTAGAGGATCTGCTACAGGGTGGAATTATATTTATACCCAAAAATCCAATTACTACTAATTAGGAGTTTGAATTCAAAAGAGTACAACTTCCTGTAAATTGTTTTAGTTATTGTAGACATATCTACTTAGTCTTAAACAATAACTTTAACAAAGACATTTAGGCTATTATCAAAAACAATGAGCAAGCATGTTGACTTATTATAGCCAAAAGACACACTATAGCATGAAATATTGACTACTAGCAAAATACCCGCGCTTCACAGCAGAGAAGTAGTGTGTTAAAGAGGTTATGTAAACATATATATACATATACACATATACATATATATACATATCTACATATACACATATCTACATATACATATATATACACATACATATACACATCCACATATACATATATATACATATACAAATTTACACATCTACATATATACTGTATATATGTACATATATATACATATAAATATATACTTATCTACATATATACACATATATATACATATGCACATATATATATATATAAATATAGACATACATATATACATACATTCACATATATATACATATCTACTTATATATATATATATATATATTCATGGCATTCGTAGTCTGAATCACAATCTGATTGTATGGGTGGTTACCTACCAGGTAACGCTTATGGTTGGCCAGCAAGTCAGCTAACATCCGCCACGGTGCCTTCTGTTGTGAGAAGCAGATCATAGAATGGTTGAAAATAGTTTACTGTCAAATAATGCAAAGAGTAGGCGACACGTGTTTCGCCCTAATTCTTGGCTCATCAGGCGTACACACTCACTGCACTCCCTTATGGGAATCGAACCTCGGCGCTAGAGGCGAAGCCCCTAACATTGTGCCACGGCGTGTGGTTTGTTTATTTGACAGCATGTAGATCGGGGTAATTACATTCACGGCATTCATAGTCTGAATCACAATCTGATTGTATGGGTGGTTACCTACCAGGTAACACTTATGGTTGGCCAGCAAGTCAGCTAACATCAGCCACGGTGCCTTCAGTTGTGAGAAGCAGATCATAGAATAGAACAAGTCTGATTTCTGCTTTATTTTATTTGTTTTTACAAAGTTTTCTAGTACCAGTAGTGAAATTTCACAACACAGATGGTTCGTGCTCCATGGAGAGTGTGCCAACTTTAACATATGTCATCATGGATCATCCTTGAAAAATTATTGCTCAGTTTGCAATTTTTAAACACTCATTTCAGATCTTTGGATGTTCTTTATTTTGAGCACTACTTACATTTCTGTAAATATAATAATAAGTACATCAAGCTGAAGGCAAAGAATAAGGTTTCCTTGACAGAGCTTGAACATATTTGGAAACTTGGATTCATAATTAACTTTAGTATGTAAACAGACATCAAAGAGCCTGTCAGAGACAATTGTCCTGCAATATAAAAAATAGAAATCAGAAATAAATAAACACTCAAACAAAAGCAACAGTAATAACAAATAGCATTTTAGTATTTTTTATACTGTATCTCTTATTTTAGAAGGTACATGCGCATATCTCTTGCAAACATTACATGTTTTAATGGACATGTATTCTTCTTTAGGGCTCTCTGTCTTAAGCTGCTGGTACACTGCACGGCTTGTATCAGAGGGCATGTCAAGCTTAACGACTACAGTTGCTGGATCTCATTCCTTGGAAATGTTAGATTACATGACTGGGAATCAGATGGGATAGATAGATAGATAGATAGATAGATAGATAGATAGATAGATAGATAGATAGATAGATAGATAGATAGATAGATAGATAGATAGATAGATAGATACTTTATTAATCCCAATGGGAAATTCACATTCTTCAGCAGCAGCATACTGATACAATAAATAATATTAAATTAAAGAATGATAATAATACAGGTGAAAAAAACAGACAATAACTATGTATAATGTTAAATATTAACGTTTACCCCCCCTGGTGGAATTAAAGAGTCGCATAGTTTGGGGGAGGAACGATCTCCTCAATCTGTCTGTGGAGCAGGACAGTGACAGCAGTCTGTCGCTGAAGCTGCTCTTCTGTCTGGAGATGACATTATTTAGTATTATAACAATAATAATAATATTATTGGATAACAGATTACATGATTGCCATACAACTTTTTAATACAATTCCAAATTTCCACAGGCTTATTGGAGTCAGCACAAATGTCATCCAGGTATGGTGAGTTCAGCCTTGGCCTGCATCTTTCTATTCTGTAATGGTTCAACAAGCACACAACATTGGACAGATAAGCATCTCTTCTGTTTTTCTTCTTTCCTCAGGGTCACATTGTATGTATTGTACTTTTGGCTGTGTGCTCACTGGTTGTCAGCTGTTGCACACAGAAGAGTCTATCCCTGCAACTTAAGAGAAATTTCATACCTGTCTGATTTTGTCGCATTGAGCTATAGACCTCTATGATTGAGTTCCTGGGCATGTCTGACTACATGAGTGGTGGTAACAGGTTCTCTGTAAATATCCACAAATTGCTAGGATTATGTAAATGAAGGCTGGGATTGAAAGTGTTGGAAAAGTCATGTAGTGACCTTATTTGGTTTATGGTGTTAGTGGAAAATGAATATTAAATTTATGCATAAATAGTTTGCCGCGTGTCATGTGCATGCGCTTGGGAGACAGCGTAAGGGCTCTGGTGATGGCAGTTATCCAGGGCCGGATTAAGAGCTTTGGGGGCCCGTAGCACATTTCAAATTTGGGGGCCCTTTTGGTCTGCATCATCTGAAGTTTAGATTCTGAACAGTTCAAACCGGACTAAATAATTATTTTACTCTCGATTATAATAAGAATCTTATAATATTTATGTGAATTTTATGTGTTGGGCCCCTAAAGTTTTGTTGTGTAAGAAATTTACAGTTTAAAAACGTAAAGATAATATTTTTAAAGATCAGTTTTTCAATGCTACACTTTTTCATTAAATATTGGGTCCACCATTTGGGGGCCCCCGAAATTGCGGGGCCCGTAGCATATGCTACATGTGCCTATTGGTTAATCCGGCACTGTAGTTACCCACTGAACCAGAGGTTGGTGCTGTGTGCTAATGTCTTCTCTCTTCCAGCGCTCTGCAGAACAGAAGATTGACAGCTGTTCCACCTCTGACATCATTTCCATTGTCCACCTTCCTTTACCTGCCCCTTCCTGATTGCAACTTGTATGACCAGCGGTTCAGTCATCTTTGAGTCAGTTCACTATCAGACTCCTGTCTGAAAAGAATTCTACATTATCATTGTAAAAAGAATAATTCCTTTTTAATTTATTCTCATTATATGGGGGTCACAGGCATCCTCCAAACCTTTTTCTGTTTTGGCTTCTTTTTTACACATGGAATGTTTAATTTTATATTAAAAAGTTTCTTTCAGGATTGCTTCTGTATAACATCTGGGCAACTAAAAACATATTTAAATTTTATGCTGTACTTTCATAGGAATGATAAAATTATTTCAAAATAGGAAGCTGCAAAATCAGTATTCGAAGTCTAGATAGATAGATAGATAGATAGATAGATAGATAGATAGATAGATACTTTATTAATGAAACATTTAAAATTCTATAGTAACATGAAAGATAGTAATGGAATATAAAAGTAAAAAAAAACTTTTAAGAATGAATTATGGGGCAGTGAAGTATGAGACAACTGTCAACTGCATTTAAGGTGCACTTTTTTATGTTGAAAACAAGTTGAATACAGTAATCCCTCCTCCATCGCGGGGGTTGCGTTCCAGAGCCACCCGCGAAATAAGAAAATCCGCGAAGTAGAAACCATATGTTTATATGGTTATTTTTATATTGTTATGCTTGGGTCACAGATTTGCGCAGAAACACAGGAGGTTGTAGAGAGACAGGAATGTTATTCAAACACTGCAAACAAACATTTGTCTCTTTTTCAAAAGTTTAAACTGTGCTCCATGACAAGACAGAGATGACAGTTCCGTCTCACAATTAAAAATGCAAACATATCTTCCCTCTTCAAAGGAGTGCTTGTCAGGAGCAGATCATGTCACAGAGATAGAAAAAAGCAAACAGATCAATAGGGCTGTTTTTCTTTTAAGTATGTGAAGCACCGCGGCACAAAGCTGTTGAAGGCGGCAGCTCACACCCCCTCTGTCAGGAGCAGACAAAGTGAGACAGTTTGTTTTTCAATCAAAAATCAATACGTGCCCTTCGAGCTTTTAAGTATGCGAAGCTCCGTGCAGCATGTCATTTCAGGAAGCAGCTGCACAAAAGATCACAACATGAAGATAATCTTTCAGCATTTTTAGACGAGGGTCCTTATCGTCTAGGTGTGCAAACAGCCCCCCTGCTCAATCCCCCTACGTCAGGATCAGAGAAAGTCAGCGCAAAAGAAAGAGAAAAGTAAAGAGAAAAGTAAGCCGGGTAGCTTCTCAGCCATCTGCCAATAGCGTCCGTTGTATGAAATCAACTGGGCAAACCAACTGAGGAAGCATGTACCAGAAATTAAAAGACCCATTGTCCACAGAAACCCGCGAAGCAGCGAAAAATCCGCGATATATATTTAAATATGCTTACATATAAAATCCGCGATGGAGTGAAGCCGCGAAAGGCGAAGCGCGATATAGCGAGGGATGACTGTATTTTTAAAATAATGCTGAAACATTTCATTGATCTTTTTAAAATCATTTACACTCAAAAGTGGGAGTGCAAAGTGGTAGTGAAATACCCTCCACATTAAAATGACAACATTTTCTTAGATAATTCTGTCACAGGTGTCTGGTCACACTTATAGGTAATCTAACTTTGTCACCATTAAAATATCCGACTACGCCACCCAGTTTTATTAAGAGACTGGGAACTCCTGAAATTTACCAATAATAGCACACAGGTTTCTTTAAATTGGGCGGTGAGTAAACACACAATGAAAGACACAACAGTAATTTTAGAAAAAAACAACAGTAAGTTCTATTACACAAAACAATATAAGGTACATTAAAAAGATAAACGAACATAACAAAAACTAAACATATCAGGAATCAATTTCCCTCTTTTTTAAAAAGGAAAATACACAGTCCACCCTTTAAAAGTCCGTTAACAACAAGAATTGGAGGATACAACCTTTAGTGGTGCAGAGTCTAGTTTGTGCACTGTGTTACCCCAACACTTAATTGTTCAACTGTCCATGGATGCACTCTGTTCCCTGGACACTCGTTCCCCTACAGAAGTTGTGTCAGATTGTTGAATCCCTGTCAGCGTCTCTTCGTTGTTCCTTTTTCTTCCACTCTGGGCTCCTTGTGTTGCTGGGACCTAGGCACGCCTCATTTCTCGTCTGTCAGCTTCGCTTGGTCCTCTCATGCAGCTTCCCTCTTTCTCTGGACCCACAACTGGCGTCTCCTTGTGGAGCTGTCTCTTCCTCCCTGGAAGTAAATGTTGCCGTCCTTGTGCCTTACGTCGTGCCAGCCAGGTACCTTCGTCTGCCTGCAAGCCCCTGTGCTCTGTCCAAGTGCCTTGGCAGCGTTTTTTGTGGACTGTCCCTCCTGCCTTCTGCTGCCCAGGAGTTTATATTTACTTCAGTCCCTGCTGTTGTCAGTCCTGGACAAACAGTTTAATCAATGGCACATCTAAATTGCCTGGGTTTAACAATTAATGAAAACACAAGTTAACAAAATGTATGGTTACCAAACATTAATAAGTACAGATATGCTGATTAGGAACCAATATTTCCAAGCCAGGTAAATACAGACATCCTCCAAGGAAGCAGCAGTTCTGTTATCACACGTGGTATTGTTTGTAAATCTCAACCAGCCATAAACTTCAAAGTGGTGACTCCTTTGCAGTACAGCAAATAAATACATCCTGCAGACAGCCTTTTAACTTCTCACCCCCCAGTCCCAACAATGGGTGCCTAATGGAACCACCCAGTGCACAAAAAAAATGTCCTCCTCTGACAATTCCCACAGCTGCTAGCAAGTAAACTAGTTATTTTGCAGCTTTTGAATATGATTTATTCAGAACAATTTGATAAATATAAATGTCGCATCTTCTTCTAAAATATGTTGCTTATATACAACACTACTTTTTAATCCTTAGTCATTCATCAGAGCTAAGTGAGCGTGTAAAGAATTGTGGACATTTCCAAATGGCCCATCAGATCCTGAAGGTGATAGACAGAATTTTTTGGTTTTCTGTGGCTTGGCTCAACTACAAACCACTTTCTTAAAATGTAAAGTAAAGTACAGCAGTTTAACATACACATCATCTTTATATAAAGTATTGTGCTGTCAAGTAAAAGGAAGGTCTTTTGCTCTGAAAAGTACTGTGTACTAGAGGTCATCATAAATAATGCTGCTTCTCTTCTCCACAGTGTGTTGCTTTGAAGTGTCATTAGCCTCCCAGCTCATTTCACCATGACATGTTAAGACTCTCTCACTACATACATTCTTTTTTTCTGGATGGTATCAATGCCTTCTCCCTAAATACCTGTCTCCACAATAATAAGTTATTATTTGTTATTATATCATTATCATTTTTATCATTTTTTATGTACAGATGAGGGTCTTGCATGTATGGGCAGTTAGGCATTGATTCATATATCAAATTAGTCATCCATTTATTTTCTAAACCCACTTATACAGTGCAGGGTTGCAGAAAAACAGGGAAGAAGCAATTTCTGCACAGGGTGTCAACCCATCACAGGGTGAACTCACACACAAGCCAATTTTAGCATCGCAAGTTCACCTGACACATGTATTCAAAATGTGAGAAGAAACCAGAGCATACCCACGTATACACACAAGAACATGCATACTTTATAGAGGGAACAATTGGGTTTTGAACCCTGGGGATGTAGTTGCAAGGCAACAGCACTACAATTATGCCACCTCAAATTAGTCATATATTGATAAAAGACATGTTGGGAGTCCACGGTATGCAGCTTTAAAAGAAGGAATTCTCTTAATTGAGATTGAATCTTACCAATACTGTACAAATTAAACACATTTAGAATATTTCTACGCAATATTCTCTATTGTTTGGACAAGTACCAATTCCCTTGTCAGTTAAAATATGATGAAGAAGACACCAAAAAAGGATTCTTGAATAAAGAATAAAAATGTAACACTTCATCAAAATCTGTTCAGTCTATGAGTGAAACACAAAACAAAAATAGTTTTCAGCCTTGTTTTTCATTGTACCATTCAGAAAAATATTATATTGAATTATTAATGCTGCAAAGAAGTAATCTCCAGAGCATTTTTATTTCTGAAATAAACAAAGTGAAGCATTTTAAAAATTCAGTTACTCTCTTGAACATTATATATAGGATATATCAACAGTGCAATTTAAACAAAAAGCTGATTTTGCAAAGAAGAAACAGGAATGCATTATGTAGTTTTTACCATAAATAAATCAAAATACTGAAAAATGTATGCTTGTGATATTGAACTGAATATATTTAAAGCTAAATATATAGATATATGAAGGTACTATGCCTTTAATAAACAAAATCTATGTATTCTACGGTTTAGATGCACTGAATGTTGCCTTCTAGGTTTTTCCTGTGAATGCTTATTCAGTTTTGTAATGCCTGTTCTCTGGAGTTCTCTAACTATATTTACTTCTGATGCTTAATTAATCTTATAAACAAAAAGAGGACTCCTGGGCCCTAAAACAGTGATAACAATAAAGCAGCTATTAAATAGTTGTGATTGCATTACATTTTAATATTTTCACATCTTTTTTTGAATCTTGTGTTGGGTCCCATGGGAATGAAACAGTTAAAAAAAGACCTTCTGCATTCAGTTGTAGTGGGACACATTAACCTTTTTTACCTGAGTGAGAAAAAAAAAACTTTCCTTTGCTTAGAAAAGAAGGGTCTTCTGAGTGAGTAAAGCACAATTGGGTTATTAGTATATTTGCGATAACTTTCATTTATTGGAGAGCAGAGCAGGGAATATAAAGAAGTACTACAGAATTTTACTTTTATTGCAGACCAAGCCTGGGTATGTGCATTTATTTGTGTCCAGGTTTTTATGGCTTGTATGTTTGCTGCCCAGTAATAAAACTGAAAATTAGGTAAAGCCATGCCACCTTCTGCCTGAGGTCTTTGTAGGGTCGCTCTTCGGATACGTGGGTGTTTTGAGTTCCAAATGAATGAGGTTATTATTGAATCTAACTGTTTAAAAAACGATTTATTGATATATATTGAAATGTTTTGAAATAAAAAGAGAAGTTTAGGAAGGATATTCATCTTAACAATGTTAATTCTTCCGGCTAGAGTGAGATGAAGGGTTGACCATCTATGCAAGTCTTGCTTAATTTTTTCCATACAGACGCCAAAATTTTGTTGATAAAGAGCTTTATGTTTACTTGTGATATTTACCCCTAGGTATTTAAACTGATCTGCTATGGTAAAAGGTAGGGTGTCTAATCTAATATTATATGCTTGTGAGTTCACTGGAAAGAGTATACTTTTATTCAGATTAATTCTAAGACCAGATATCTTTTGAAATTCTGTTAGTGCTGTTAAAACAGCAGGGACAGTGTTTTCTGGGTCCGATATATATAAGACCATATCATCTGCATATAGAGAAATTTTCTGTTCCAGTCCTTCTCTGACAATCCCCTTTATCTGATAAGAATTTCGGCAGCGAACCGCCAGTGGTTCAATAGCGATTGCAAACAACAGTGGCGACAAGGGACATCCTTGTCTGGTACCACGTTCTAGTTTAAAGTAGTCTGAGAAAATTTTTTTAATACAAACTGAAGCTTCTGGACTGGTATACAGTAGTTTGATCCAAGCACAAATATTCGGGCCAAACCCAAATTTCTCCAGTGCAGTGAAAAGGTAATTCCATTCGATCATGTCAAATGCCTTTTCTGCGTCTAATGATAGTAATATCTCTGGGGTGTTTGATTTTGCTGGTGAATATATAACATTAAACAAGCGTCGGAGATTTGAAGATAGATGTCGGCCTTTAATAAATCCAGTTTGATCTTGTGATATTACCGAGGGCAGCACTTTCTCCATCCTTCTAGCTAGGATTTTTGAGAGTATCTTAACATCATTATTCAGGAGTGAAATTGGTCTATATGATGCGCATTGTAACAAGTCCTTATTTTGTTTAGGAAAGACGGTGATTAATGCTTGTCGAAATGTTTGAGGTAGTATTTGGTGGTCTTTAGCTTCTATAAATGTTACCAATAAGAGTGGAGCTAGCTGAGTGGAGAATTTCTTATAAAACTCTACGGGGTAACCATCAGGGCCTGATGATTTCCCGCTTTGTAGTGACTTTATAGCGTCTAGTAATTCTGTTAGCGTTAGAGGTTTATCCAGTTCCTCAGCACTTAAAGCATCTATTTGTGGTATTTGTAAATTATCCAGAAATGCATTAGATTGCGTGTTGTCTTCTTTGGGCTCAGTGGAATATAAAGACTTATAGTAATCTCTAAATGTGTGCATTATTTTATTATGGTTGATGATTTCTTCTCCATTCTTGTTGGTGATTATTGGTATTGCATTGTGAACTTCTTGTTTATGAATTTGTTGAGCTAAAAGCTTATTAGCTTTTTCTCCGTGTTCATAGTAATGCTGTCTAGACTTATAAATAAGTTGTTCAGTTTCTTTAATTGTTAAGATGTTAAGTTCTGTATGCAGGGCCTGCCTTTTCCTGTGGAGAGCTTCACTTGGACGCCAGGCTTGTTCTTCATCTATTCTAGTAATTTCATTTCTTAGCTCTGACACTTTCTTGGTTTCTAATTTATTTCTATGGGAAAGATATGAAATAATCTGGCCTCTTAAGAAGGCCTTTAGAGTTTCCCAGAGTGTTCCTGCAGAAACCTCTGTGGACGTGTTTGTCTCTAGGAAGAAACTGATTTGTTTGGATATAAATTCTGTGCAGTTCTCGTCTGCCAATAAAAGAGGGCTAAGACACCATCTGCAAGGTGAGTATGAGGGGCTTATTTATTTTAGCTCCAAGACTAGAGGGGCATGGTCAGAGATAACAATTGTGTCATATTTGCATGATTTAATTGTAGGCAGGAAATTATTATCTATAAAAAAATAATCAATTCTTGAGTAGCTATAATGCACTGGTGAGTAGAACGAATATGTTATTGAGTTTGGGTTAAGAAACCTCCAGGGGTCTGATAAGTTGTGATCATTTAAAAACTGTGTAATTATCTTTGCAGTATTAGATGTCGTCCCCCCGTCACAGGAGTCCTATCTAAGAGTGGATTTAAAACACAATTAAAGTCCCCAGCCATTATAATTTTATGAGTGTTCACATTGGGAATGGATGCAAATAGATTTTGCATGAATTCCTTATCATCAACATTGGGTGCATAAACATTTATCAAAATCATTTTACTGTTATATAAGTTGCCCATGACCATCACATATCTCCCTTCAGGGTCCGACACTACCTCTGATGCTACAAATGGAACTGTTCTATGTATGAGAATTCCCACACCTCTAGTTTTCTTTATAAAGCTAGAATGGAACATTTGGCCAGTCCAGTCTTTTTGTAATCTGAACTGATCCTTGGTTAGTAAGTGGGTCTCCTGTAGAAATACTATTTTAGCGTTTAAGCCTGTTAGGTGAGAGCATACTTTCTTTCTCTTTAATTCGTGATTCAGGCCTTTAACATTCCAGCTCACAAAGTTAATTGTCCCATCATGGAGACATTGATTCTGAGTTTTTAATGTCATTTATAGTTTTAATTGGTAATATGGCAGTTTTAATCTTAGTTTCAAGATTCCCCATGAGTTGTTGCATTTTAGCCTGTTGTTGCATTGATATTTATAATTATAAGGATTACAAGAATAGATTAGATATAACCTGCTCTCCTTCTCTCCCCCCTTTATCCCCCCACCCCCCCCATTTTGCCTCCCCACATGAGGCTAGACCCCACTTCGCGATGTTCCAGTCCTCTGACATACGAAGAGACAGAGCACGTCCAAAACAAAACAAACCCCACCCTGCAGCGGCGTTACAGAATTAAAACAGAGATATCTTTTACAGTTAAATCCTTAATACCTTCTGCCGAAAATGTTCTCATTAACAATATTTAAGCTTGAAATAATCTTCAGCGCTTTTAAGTTAAGATATTAAGATTTTTTTTTTTTTTTTTTTAAACAACCCTGGGAATGATTTTAAAAACTAGTCTAGGATAAACCTGGTAATTCCTACTGTAATAGTATAATGGTAATTATATAAATAGTAGAACAAGCAATAAACCAAGGGTATGAAGTTAAACAGTCTACTTTAAGGTATAGTAAAATAAAAAAAATAAAAAATTAAATAAATAAATAAATAATAATAAATAAAAAAAATAATAAATAAAACGAATCCTACTTTAATCACTTCCACATTTTCACACTCACGTCTATAACTCTATAACTCTAATTAAAACATAAACATATAACATATAAAGTCCAGATAAAAAGAAAAAAAAAAAGAAAAAGAAAATAAGGGATGTATAATTATAATACCAGTCCTTTAAACATGGATCCAGCGATCAGATCATAGGTCCTTCCCGTGCCTTGATAGAATATGGCTCTTTAATTTTAATTAACTTTCAAAAAAGTGTCGGAAACAGCTTCTTTAATTCTTTTTCAGCTTCTTCTTTGCTGAAGAAAATATAATGTCGATCTTGAACTTCCACTTTCAGTTTGGCAGGATACAATAGGCTGTATTTGATATCGGCTTCCCGTAGAATCTTTTTAATGTCGATGTAGGATCTGCGTTTTGCAGCTGTTGATGGTGAGAAGTCGGGAAAAATACGAATAAGATTATTTTCGAATATAATCTCTTGCTTGTGTCTGAGAAGTGCCATCACATCAAGCTTACATCTTAGTCGCTCGAAGCGGACAATAAAAGACCTAGGTTTAAAGGCGCTTGGTATCTTTGTGCGATAAGCCGTGGCTATCTCATTGTCGAGTTTAAAGTCATCTCCAATTATTTTAGACAGTAATTCTACTGCAAATTTCACTGGGCTTGAGCTTTCTCGTTTCTCAGGTATACCCTCAATTCTTATATTATTTCTTCTGCACCCATCCTCCAGGGCTGCAAGTCTGTCTCCAAGTTTTTTGCATTCCGAGTTCGCAGCTGTGGCTTTTTCATCGGCGTTAGATGCCAGTTGGTCCGCTGTTTCCACTCGAGCCGTGAGTCCCTGCTTAACGTCTTCCAGCTGATCTGAAACGTCATTAATATGATCATCAAGCCTTTTCAGTTTGGAATTAGTTTCTTCAATGTGTTCCACTAATTTCTCCAACATGCCTTTAAAGTTCACGTCGAAACGTTTAAATAGACGCGTTTCCTTATCTTTGTTATCCTTCTTGAGCTCAATGGCCATCTTCTTAAGATCATTTGTGTTATCTTTCTTAAGCTCATTCTTAAGCTCCTTCATGGCCGTAACCATGGCAGTTGACTGTGTAGCGATCATCTCTTTCTGTGTAGCAATCATCTCTTTCAGTTCGGACAGTTCGCTTCGGCTTTCGTGCTCCGCAAGTGAAAATGCAGCTCCTGTTACAGGCTCGCGATGAGTAGATGAGAGCACGTCCTGCAGAGCCCTTTCTAGTCTCAAATGATCCTCAGAAATCGGCGATCCCTCGCGACCTGTATCACTTGCGCCTTCGCTCCCATTTTCACTCTCGACTGGAGACGATACAATGGAGCGGGGTCCCAGGAATTCTGCGCATTCGTCTGCCTGTTCCAGGTCAGTCTCCGTGAGGCCATACCTTACACTTGCACTCAGGCCAGAAGTCTGTCCGGACTTTGATGCAGCTTTAAGTTTCTTTTCCGGTTCCTTCTGACTTTTCTTCTTGTTACTCATGCTTGTATATTGTAGTGGAAGTTCCTTGGTCGGGTTAAATACAGGATACCTCTAAATAATATGAAATACGTGGGAAAATAAAGCCGCTGCTAGCGGAGCTCTGCTTCAGACGTCCATCTCCTATAAACGGATGAAACCAACCAAATTAGGAAGCATTTTAAGATGGAAAATCTTTTATCAGTGGCACCTCTGCAAGGGAACCACCTCTTTCAACCTTCGCAAGTATATCCAGTTTTTAATACCTGGAAAAGTTTTGGGATTAAAATGCTCAGAGATCTTTATATAGACAACATATTTACATCTTTTGAACAATTACGTTCAAAATTTAACCTCCCAGCTACACATTTCTTTTACTATCTTCAAATTAGAAATTTTGTTAAACAGAAATTGCCCGATTTCCCCCACCTTGAACCCTCCACAATGCTGGAAAAAATACTGCTCAATTCCGAGGAAACAAACACTATTTCCGCAATATATAAAATCTTATTAGAGTCCCTACCTTTCAAAGACCCAAGAGGACATTGGGAAGAAGATCTCTTAATCAATATATCAGAAAAGGAGTGGAAGGTAGCAAAGCAGAGAATTCACTCGAGTTCTATATGCGCAAAGCATAGAATTATTCAACTAAAAATTATATATCGAGCTCATCTGTCTCGCTTAAAACTGTCCAAAATGTTTCCAGGCCAGGATCCAACCTGCGAGCGCTGCAACCAAGCTCCTGCCTCACTGGGTCACATGTTCTGGGCCTGCACCAAACTAACATCATTTTGGACAAAAATTTTTAAGTGCCTCTCAGACAGCCTTAGTATCACAACCCCTCCTAACCCACTAACAGCTGTGTTTGGTGTCCTTCCAGATGGACTGGAATTGGAGAAGGACAAGCAAACGGTGATTGCATTCACTACACTCTTGGCAAGCAGACTTATTTTGTTAAATTGGAAGAATCCTAATTCTCCTCTTATAAGTCAGTGGGAAACCGATGTTTTATATTATTTGAAATTGGAAAAAATCAAATTTTCAGTTAGAGGATCTGTACAAAATTTTTTCAAAACATGGCAGGATTTAATCAATATTATTTTAGAATAAGAGAAATAACTATTATTGCATTTAACTCCCTTCTCCATCTCTTATTTATATAGATATTTGTTTCTCCCCTTCTTTTGTCTAATGTTGCCTTATTAAAAAGCTTAAAGAAATTTTCCTTTAGCTAAGCTCTCCTTCTCAGGGGTGGGGTTTGATTTGTTTTCAAATTTGTTGGGTTATAAATTGATCTGTTTGTATGGAATGATTACAATGAAAATTAATAAAATAAAAATATTTAAAAAAAAAAAGAAAAGAAAAGAAGGGGCTTCTGGGATATAAAGATAATCTGTAAGAATCTATTACAAATTAATTTCATGTTCTCTTACCCAGGGAAATATTACTGGTAAGTGTATTCCAAGCAGTCAAAGTTACTATATAGATTAAAATATTTGCAAATCTCTACTTTTGAAATTACGCATGAATGGTTTATTTGGTTCAGGTGTTTTGTCACACTATTGATTAAAAAATCGTACATTTTCATTTTCTCCATCTATTTGTTATCATAGAAACATGAGTAAATTCTCATAGCATGCAGCATAAAACACTGAAAAACATCAGAAAGAATAACTAGTGTATCATAATAGTGATATCCACCATATCTACTATTTGGGTAAGTACCTCAGTTATGTTTTACATAGATAATATACAAGTAAGGTCTAATTTCTTTACTATTATTATTATTATTATTATTTCTATTATTATAGTAAACCAAAACCAAGGAGGAGCAACCCATTGTAATTGCTTATAAAAAAGAAGTTAAAAACAACTTCACCCTCCTCTCCAACTGGATAGATTTGTGGAGGTATCTGACAAAAGGCTTAAGAGACAGAATAAAGTTAGAAGTCAGTCTTGTCATACACTTCTACAAGTCTGAAAGGGTTTGAAGATTTTAGAATATGTAAAAATAACTTCTGAAAGAGCGGAATAAAGAGTCATACTAGTACTGAAACGTCTGTCTGATAGCTGCATTTAAACTATTTTGAATCATTTGGAAACCTTTGTCAAATGCAGCTACGGTTCTAGTGGATAACCTTTATTCAACAGATCTGAAGTAGGACAGCCTCATGATGAACAGACTAAGTTCACGATGACAAATATACCAGTGCTTGAGCTTATAAAGTACAAAACAATTTGTATAACATAGCTATAAAATAAACCAGTCAAGATTAAATGAAAAATTTAGTCCATTTCAAATCCTTTACCTTGTGAAGATGTGAAAGGTACCACAATATCTAGGTAGATTAAAAGACGTTAACAAGCATCTTATCATTGAATAAATAGTTCTTATATGGAAACTACAGTTTATAAAAAGAACCATTGATGCATCCCTTGTTTGATTTTGGGCTTTACAAGAAATAAATTGATGTTGTTGTTAAATATCATATGATCTCATCATATGATCATATGATTTTAATGGTGGAAATACTTGTTTTATGTAGAAAAGTATAAGATTATTACATAAATGTAAACTAAACAAAATTTTTCTTACAGTATGTACTTTATTCTATAGCATCTGTATCAATTCTATTGGAGAGTTCTCCTCACCTGGGGCCTGATGTAAATGTTGTGTACGCCCGTTTCCACGCTCAAATTGCAATGTATAAAAACTAAACTTGGCGTAAAGCCACACATATTCTCATGCCAGCTCAAACCATTGCATACACAAGTTTTTCGGCTTGGTTTTGCAAACTAGTAGCACTCAGCATCAAAGCAGTGCTACTGTTCCTGTGTGGTTGCCCTTTATTTCTTACATTCACATCCCTGACACAGCTTTATTAAATACAATGAAATTAACTGCATAGCGTTTATAAATTCAAGGCATCTGATTGTAATCAACCTGGAACAATATTATGGTCCATGGAATGGCCAAACTATTCCAAATACTATAGCTGCTTTAGCGTTGTTACTCTCAGTGCACCACTCAAAGTATTTTAACCTACTGTATCTGAGTGTGGAATCACAGCTGTACAGCAGCTGATCAGAAAGAGGATTAGTGGGATACACGATTTAACACACGCTGCCTCAGCCATGTGCACAGTCTATTTGAACTCCTCCCATACGGCAAATGCTTCAAAGCCCTTCCTGTAGGGATCTCGTGGTTCAGAAACAGTTTAATCCCAAGAGCTCTAAACACACTCAATCATTCCATCAAGTGATCCTGGTAGAAGTGTTTGTACTTATAAATACAATTACCGCACTGTAAATTTACACTCAGCGCCGGCCCAAGCCTTTATGGGGCCCTAAGCAGAACAAGATTTGGGGGCCCCCCCACCACCTTGGCTTTGCCAAAACTACTATTGTCAATGCTTGATCATTCACACAACTACTATAAATTTAACATACCCATTATCACTTTTATTAGTTGTTGCTGTTGCTTACATTATACCAATGTCAGCTTGGCATGTTTTCACCCTCAGTTAGAATAGAACAATAACAATAAAGGAATTCAATTCAATTCAATAGAAGAAAGCACATATTTACATATGAAGACAACCGGCTTCTAAGTCAATTTAAATTTCCATCTATCTTCTTGGAGCTCTTGAAATCATTTTTAAGATGAAATACAGTAAAGTATGTATATTACATTATACAGATACATTTTTAACTTCATTTAAATGATGTATACTGTTAATAATTAAACGTGTGGGCACAGTAGACAGTGGTAGCTCTGAACTGGCACTCCATTCAGAGATTGTTCTCTCCTTGCGCTGTATGCTTGTTGGGACTGGCGCAACCATGGATGGATAGATGAATGGAATAATTAAACATGTACTACGAAAATATTTCAATATTCTTTAAAAGTTTTGAAGAATCGGCATTCTAAACTTACAGATGGCTTGACATTTATTAAAGAGCTGATTGTGTGGTGATTGCTTACTTGGAGAAAGAAAAGGAAGAACAGGAATTGGGGATTAGTACATTTGAAAGAGACAGTACTGTTACAATAAATTATTTTATCGAGGGTAGCGTACGGCGCAGCAAGCACTTGCGGGAGGCAGGAACAGTCTTTGGAAGGGGCTTCTGCCCATCGCTACCACTGCTCCTCCGTGCATCAATGTTTTATACATGATTTAACTTTTATCATCATGAAAATTATATCAAGTATACATCTTAGTATTTAAATTGTTCAGAGAGGTGTAATGTCATGAATGTAATGTATTCTGTGTCCTGTCGGCATAAGAGAAAGCCCGTTTAAGAAGCACATAGCGATTCACATACATAGAGTACATAGAAGAATACATAGAATACGAAGCATTTAACATGCCACTTTACTTACGATGAGATTTGAGAAACTAGTAAGTAAAATGATTTTAAGATGAAGTTTATGACGTTCTGCTTTAAAGACAAAATAAACTATGTGATTAAAGTGGAAATTTGGCCCTTTTTTCCACTGTGTCCCAGTTTTTTTTCTTTACTCTGGCGTAAAGTCACGCACATTTCCACGGTAGCTCATACCCTGGCGTATGCAAGTTCTCCACTCTGTTTTGCAGACTGGCGGCACACAGCGTCAAAGCAGTGCTACTGTTCTAGCGTGGTTTCCCTTCCTTTTTTAGATCCACATCCCTGACGCGGCTTTATAAATACACTGAAATTAACCGCATATTGTTTATTAGTTTAATGCATCTGATTGTAATTAACCTGTAACAATATAATGGTCCACAGAATGGTCAAACTATTCTATATACAATAGATGCTTTAGCGTTGTTACTGTCACTGCACTTTCTTATTCTCCTTTCAGCTGCTCCGATTAGGGGTTGCCACAGCGGATCATCTTTTTCCATATTACTCTCACTGCACCACTCGGAGTATTTATATCACTGTATCTGAGTGTGGAATCACAGCTGTACAGCAGCTGATCAGAAAGAGAATTATCAGTATACAGCATCAAGCACATGCTGCCTCAGCCATGCTGTCTATTGAACTGCTCTCATACGACAAATGCTTCAGAGCCTTTCCTCGCAGTTCAGAAACAGTTTCATCCCAGGAACTATAAACGCACTCAATCAGTCCATCAAGTGCTCCTTGTAGAACTGTTTGTACTTATAAGTACAATTACCTCACTGTAAACTTGCAATACAGTTATAATATTGCACAACCTGAACCACTTTATAAAGTGCGTATTTACATATGATGACAATATCATTTTTAAGATGAACATCATATTATATCATACAGATAAAACTTTAACTTAATTTAAATAATCTATATTGTTAATAAATAAACATGTGAGGACACAGTGTCACAGTGCAAGCAAGGAGCTGGAGCTCCGTTCACTGATTGTTCCTACCTCGCAATGTATTCTTGCTGGGACTGGCGCGACAATGGATGGATAGAATAATTTAACGTACTACGAAGATATTTCAATCTTCCTTAAAAATTTTGAAGAATCTACGTTCTAAGCTTACAGGTGGTTTAATGTCTATTACAGAGCTGATTGCGTGGTGATTAGGTATTTAGAGAAAGAAAAGTAAGGACAGGAATTGGGGGTCAGTATGTTTGAAAGAGACAGTACTGCTGCACAGCGCAGCAAGCATCCTGCGTGAGGCATGAACAATCTCTGCGCCACCGTGTTTACAGGTTTAATAACATGCTTTAACTCGTATCATCATGAAAATGATATCAAGTATACATCTCTGTATTTGAATTATTCAGAGAGCTATAATATCACAAATGTAATGGATTCTGTGTCCTGTTGGAGGAAGAGAAAGCCCGTTTAAGAGGCACGTAGTGATTCACACACATAGAGCACATAGAAGATCAAATACAAAACAAAACATTTAACGTGCTACTTTAGTTACGATAGGATTTGAGAAACTTGTAAATTAAATGATTTTAAGATGAAGTTTATGATGTTCTACTTTAATGACAAAATAAACTATGTGATTAAAGTGGAAATTTAGAGATTAAAGCTGACATTTCGTGCTTTTTTCCCACTGTGTGCCTATTTTTTTTTTCTCTTTACCCTAATAAACTTTCATATGACACTCAGACGGTGGGCTAGTACTCGCCTTTTCACAGCAACTTTGATATCTGACAACTTCTTTTTTATTTCGGGCACTGTGTGACTTTGTGAACTTGAGCTTTCGAGTTTCTCCGACACTCTATATCACTCGATCAACTTCCTTTTGTTGTTTATACCACTGTTTAAACCAACAAATAGTAAGTTTTTCCTTGCCTTCACTCGGTATTTGCCGAAATTCTTCTATTTCCCCCCATGCTTTTGCCATTGCCTTTTCACAGAACGCTGAGCTTAAGGGCTATTTATATTGATTTGCATTTTCAAAGAGGCGGAATTCTGGGAGGAGACGGGGCGGGACAGCAGGCACGTGCACGTGCGTTACTTTTCACGCTGACCGGGATTTATGTAGTGGAAGAATGTGGAAGTTGCCGTTCGAACAGATTTATGCATCTGGATTTTTTTGTGTGTACGAACATTTCCGCTTTTGTGCTTACGCCATGTTATAGTGTGAGTTCTACGCATGCCGCTATACATGAGGCCCCAGTACTTGTTGTAGAGTGCAAAATACATGCTTGGACAGATGATCACATTATTTATTTCTTAATTGTTTGTGTGTGGTCACTGTTATATTTTTAATTGGCAATTGTTTAATATAACAGTGGAACCTCAGTTCACGAACGTCTCGGTACACGTACAACTCGTTTACGACCAAAAAGTTCGCCAAACTTTTGCCTCGGTTCACGACCACACACTCAGTATACGAACAAGCCAGTTTCCCTTTCGGTTTGTGCGTGCCGATGATTTCCGCACGTGTTGCATTGTTCTCTGTGCGTGCGTGCTTTCGCTGTGAAGTGTTTGTGCTCTATTTCATTTCCCTTCCGGTTCGTACACTCCGATTACTGTATTTAAGCACGTGTTCAGCCTCTCCCTGTTCATTGTTCTCAGTCAGACGTGTGTGCTTTACCTATGAACTCTTTGTGCTCTACAGTATTTTGTGTGCTTTTGCAATTAACCATGGCTTCTAAGCAAGTGAAGAGTGGTGAGAATTATTGAGACTTAAAAAGAGTGTTTACAGCGATCGGGGTGTAATGCTATTAGCGTGAACTCCTGCAATGTTACTGTCTTGGCTGGCTTTTAAATAAAGCTCGGATTTGTTCAAATGTTCCTTTTTTCCCCCTGTGCTTAAAACTCATTTAAAGAGTGTGTTTACAGCGATCGGGTTGTAATGCTATTAGCGTGTACTCCTGCAATGTTACTGTCTTGGCTGGCTTTTAAATAAAGCTCGGATTTGTTCAAATGTTCCTTTTTTCCCCCTGTGCTTAAAACTCATTTAAAAAGTGTGTTTACAGCAATCGGGTTGTAATGCTATTCACGTGAACTTGGTTGGCTTTTAAATAAAGTTTGGATTTGTTCAAATGTTCCTTTTTTTTCTCCCTGTGCTTAAAACTCATTTAAAAAGTGTTTATACAGCGATCGGATTGTAAAGCTGTAGCACGAACTGCTGCAATGTTGGCGGGGGGGCTGCTAACAGAGAGAGAGAGAGAGAGAGAGAGCCTGCGCATGCAGCTGAGCAAGGAGCCTGGGTGTTTGTGTCAGTGTTATTCAATGTTTTTACATTAGTTTACTATTACACTGTGCATTCTATGGTGTAATTAACTATATTTGAGCTTAAAAATCTTTAAAAAAATATATTTACATACAGTTCGAACGGTCTGGAATGGATTAATTGCATTTACATACGTCCTATGGGGGAAATTGCTTCGGTTCACGACTAAATCGGTTTACGACCAGAGGTTTGGAACAAATTATGGTCGTGAACCGAGGTTCCACTGTATAAGGTTTCATCAACTGTGTACTGTTCAGTTACAAATCCACATTTACCATTGCCAACATCTTTACAACTAACATTTTTGGAAAGCAGCCCAGACACAGACAGGTGGACAACGATGGTTCACCCAACACACGTTTATTATACATTGCTCCTATTTACAACAGTGAACACACAACCCCGAACTCCCCCAAAGTTCAAGCCTTTACAAACTGCCTCTTCCTCTTCAGGCCGCCTCCTTGCTTCTCCTCCCGAGCTGTGTCCTTCTCCACTCCCGACTCAAGCCCTCAAACAGAGGGAGGCGGCCCCTTTTATGATCATCCGGATGTGCTCCAGGTGTCTTCCGATAAGCTTCCACCGGCATTCCCCAGTGTGGCGGAAGTACCGGCTCTGCACCCGGAAGCACTCCGGGTGTCCCTGGTCCACTTCCCACCAGCACTTCCGGGTGTGGCGGAAGTGCTGAGGTCCAAGGCTCCATAGGCATTGGGGTGCCCCCTGGCGGTGACCACGGGCCCCTACAGGGCTGAGCCCTCCTTCAGTCCTCTTGGGTGTCCCGGCTGGGTACTACCCCCAGCTTTGTGCCACACATTGTAATTTTGGTGAGCACTTGCAAAAACATCATTGCATTCCTAGGGTTTCAAGAGTTGCATACTTATTTGTTCTTAACTGTTTCTAATTATTCCTATACATTATCAGTATCAGCAGCTAGGAAAAGGGCACCATGCCCAAAGTGCTGAAAACATTTCCAAAATAACAACTGAAAGGCATTATATATTTATCACTAGCACTTATCACAGCTATAAATGATCAAGAGAGACATGAAAAAGGGTTGGGCTTCCAACCCATATAATCAAAAAATCCTGCTAAATGAAGAAGAGTAGTCTCTTTAGTCCCAAATGGGACTTGGAAATTGGGGAAAGTGGCTGCCTTTATAGCAGCTGAGCAGGAAAGCATTTGCCCAAGGGGTTGAAACTGGTAGTGAGGTCACTGGTAGGGAAGGTTCTGGAAGTGAAGGTGATTTAGACTTTATACCTGAAATAGTTCAAGCAGCTTTGAAAATTAACTGGCTCGTGAATTTCAATCAAAATTATACTGTGGATGAGCAGTAATTAGCAATCTATGTATTTCAAACAATTTACAAAGTTGACAGAATGGGGAAATATGTTTTACTCACGCAAATATTTCACTTACTATGACTTTTGTTGGAGGTCCAGTTTTATCAGGACAACTGATCAAAAGTAATATGAGACAGATCTGAGTATGTATTGAAATATTGGTTAGAAAACTAGACAACAGTCGAAGAAGAATTACTATGGAAACTGAAGTCAATATGTAATGAACTTCTACCATATGTCAATTCCAGAATGTCTACTATGAGTGTAAGTTTCTGTGATGTAGTCATCTGACATTTAAGCAATAAGTACCTGGCCAAACACATACAGTAAATTTGATATAAAACTCTATGTACTTTCCTAGCCAACAAGGAATGTATGAAATGCATTGATATACTGTGCGAAGTGTAATGCTGCCACATTGATGGACTTAGACACTGTTGTCATGAAGTTAATAAAGAAATTACTTTTCGCTTACTGTATTTGCTTATAGTGTGACCAAAGATGTTTTGAAATGTGATATGTGGATATCAAATTTTGATATGTGGAACTGTCGGAACAAAGTGGGATTTCAAAGATAAAGAAGGGTCATTCAAATCCACAAATTAATTGTCATGTTATTATTCTAAAATAAAGGGACAACATTGATATTCTAATTTTGTACTCTTTCTGTAAACATCAGAAATGGTGGCAAGTCAAAGGTCAACACACTTAGAGAGTGATTTAGCAAACTAGATGGTGTCTCTGAGTGCCACAACAAAATGTGTGCTATTATTGGCTCAGACCAGCACTATGTCTTTGACAACACAATGATCAATAGATACTTTCTGTAAAATAATGGGTTGCTCCAATCAATAAATCTGTTGAAGTCATATTATTTGAAGGTTGGCTACAGGTTTGATGGTGGTGGCCTGACAAATAAAATGTATAATTGTTCAAATGAACAACATTAGGTTAACTTGAATCTAGTTCACAGCAGCTAAAGCCAATGCTTCAACAAAGCGTTTGGTCTGTGGAAAACATGGTAGCCAAAAATAAACTAAATATCACTGTGAAACATCAATATCAAAATCTGTATGTAACTCCATACTACACAGTGGACCGTACCATTGAAAACTATTAAGATCTTAAACAGCATCTACCCTTGTACAAGTGTATTTCCCACAGACACTGAACTAGACTTAGTTTTATATAGTTGAAAAACTATATTAGTTTTCTGTAATTGAATTTACTTTTGATGAAATCTAATTTTCATGTATTATTTGTGTAAGCAGGGCATTAATCACCAAAGTGACAAAATGTAAAACAAATGGTCTTGACAGCATATTGAACAAGAATATGCTATGCTAATGTGGTGTTTCTTCAACCTTAATTTAAACTTTGAGGTTGTTCAGGCCTTTCTAATCAGGACCAGCAAAGTAACAACCATATTTATTTATGTAGCACATTTCATACAAAAATGCACCTCAGCAAGTAAAAGGAAAGAATTATTGTGGTACTTTCATATTCTATTGAGGCATTTTTA
Source organism: Erpetoichthys calabaricus (assembly GCF_900747795.2). Classification (NCBI taxonomy): domain Eukaryota; kingdom Metazoa; phylum Chordata; class Cladistia; order Polypteriformes; family Polypteridae; genus Erpetoichthys; species Erpetoichthys calabaricus. Next base: position 133,051,889 of record NC_041399.2, on the reverse strand, counting down.
AATAAACAAGGTTGAGAGCTTACTAACAATGCAATTGTGTCCTCTTTATTCAAATGGGATAGAATTAATTACCTAACACCAATAACAAATGAGCTTGCTGTCTTTTTGTTTTGCACACTGCTGCCACCTGCGCATTACAGATTAGAAAAGGTGACAACTTTATTCACTTTATGTGACAATTATTTTACTAAAAATAAATAACTAATTGAAGATGTACACTATATATGTATAGGGTGGTCCAGATCTAACTATGCAACTTTTAATGCAATGCAATACAATAATTGCATAACTAGATCTGGACCACCCTGTGTATATATATATATATATATATATATATATATATATATATATATATATATATATATATATATATATATATATATACAGTGATCCCTTGCTATATCGCGCTTCGCCTTTTGCGGCTTCACTCTATTGCGGATTTTATATGTAAGCATATTTAAATATATATCACGGATTTTTTGCTGGTTCGCGGATTTTTGAGGACAATGGGTCTTTTAATTTCTGGTACATGCTTCCTCAGTTGGTTTGCCCAGTTGATTTCATACAAGGGACGCTATTGGCAGATGGCTGAGAAGCTACTCAACTTACTTTCTCTCTCTCTCTTGCGCTGACTTTCTCTGATCTTGACGTAGGGGGTGTGAGCAGGGGGGCTGTTCGCACACCTAGACGATACGGACGCTCGTCTAAAAAAGCTGAAAGATTATCTTCACGTTGCTACCTTCTGTGTGCAGCTGCTTCGTGAAGCGACATGCTGCACGGTGCTTCGCATACTTAAAAGCTCAAAGGGCACGTATTGATTTTTGACTTTGTTTTTCTCTGTCTCTCTCTCTCTCTCTCTCTCCCTGCTCCTGACGGAGGGGGTGTGAGCTGCCGCCTTCAACAGCTTTGTACCGGCGGTGCTTCGCATACTTAAAAGCCAAACAGCCCTATTGATTTGTTTGCTTTCCTCTCTGTTTCCTTTGAAGAGGAAGATATATTTGCATTCTTTTAATTGTGAGACAGAACTGTCATCTCTGTCTTGTCATGGAGCACAGTTTAAACTTTTGAAAAAGAGACAAATGTTTGTTTGCAGTGTTTGAATAATATTCCTGTCTCTCTACAACCTCCTGTGTTTCTGCGCAAATCTGTGACCCAAGCATGACAATATAAAAATAACCATATAAACATATGGTTTCTACTTCGCGGATTTTCTTATTTCGCGGGTGGCTCTGGAACGCAACCCCCGCGATGGAGGAGGGATTACTGTATATGGAAGAGAAGGTCTGTGATACGGTTTGCATATTTGCAGCTGGAGATCCACAAAGGGAAAAAAATTAATCACGTATCATAAGGTAGTTTTTATTTTTATAAAAATTACTTTATGATACGTGACAGCAACAGGAAGTGAAGTCATCAGGGCAAGACGAGAGTAATGCGGAATTTCTTTGGATGTCGGGACAATGTTTTCACAACAAATTCATGGTGCTTTGGTTTGTTCTTTTGTTCTTCGGTTTTCTGGTGAAATAAAGAGAGAAGCATTAATACACCTTCTTAGTTCCCCATCTGCCGGTTTTCTGCGCCTCGTCGGGTCCTTTAAATGCCCCTTTATTGCTTGTGTGTGACATGACCCTTTAACCCAGACCTGTCGGGTCAGGCGACCTGAACTGAAAGATTGAATACCTGGGAAAGTGCATCGGCATTAGCCTGAAGAGCACCCTGATGGTAAATGACAATGAACCTGTAAGGCTGCAGATCCAAAAACCACCTGGTAATCCGAGGGTTCGACTCCTTATGAACAGCCATCCACTGGAGAGCAGTATGGTCCGTAATGAGGCAGAATTCCCAATCCAACAGGTAGTATTGCAGTTGGGTCACTCCCTCATTTTATCACCAGTGCCTCTCGCTCAACTGCCGAATACCTAGTCTCCCGGTCAAGCAGTTTCTGGCTCAGGTACATCACAGGGTGTTCGGCACCGTCGATGTTTTGGCTCAGCACGGCTCCTAAACCTGTGTCTGAAGCATTGGTGTGGAGAATAAAAGGAGAAGAGAAATTAAGGGTTCTTAGTACAGGTGCTGATGTAAGGGCCACTTTTAAGTCAAAAAATGCAAGCTCCGTTTTTTCGTCCCATACCACACTGAAAGGGGCCCTTTTTTGTCAGATCTGTCAATGGTGTAGCTCTTTCTGAAAAACAAAGCACAAATTGGCAGTAGTAGCTCACTAGTCCTAGGAAAGCCTGTACTTGGCACTTGGTTATTAGATGGGGCTAGTTTTAAATCGCTTCGATTAGTTTCATTTAAACCAAAGAAACATTTCTTGGGGTTACTATGCAATCCGGCTTTAGCTTCGCCCAGGTGCTGGAAAAAATTACCACATCATCTAAGTAGGCAACACAATAGGCATTGTGGGGCTTTAGAACTATGTCTGCCAGAAGCTGGAAGGTTGCAGGTGCCCTGTGCAACCTAAATTGGAATATCTTGTATTGCCAGTGTCCACTAGAGGTACTAAATGCTGTTTTTTCTTTTGCAGTCTCCATTAAGGGAATTTGCCAGTATCCTTTCATCATGTCAAGAGTAGTCAAGTATTGCACATTCCCTAGCTGCTCAAGGAGCTCATCTACTCGGGGCATTGGGTAAGCGTCAAACTTGGATACTTGACTGAAATGTCAGAAGTCATTACAGAACATCCAAGTCCCATCGGGTTTGGAGACAAGGACGATTGGACTGGACCAAGGACTGTGGCTTTCTTCAGTCACATCCAGATCCAACATTCACTTGATCTCCAACTGGGATGTGGTAGGGGCGTTCCCTGAAGACTACTCCAAGGTCTGTCACTATGTCGTGCTGAATCAGTGAGGTACGGCTAGGACACTTACTGACCACTTCTGGGATGGGCATTATAGCAGACTCTGCCTCCTGTCTTTGTTGTGTTGTCAAATTAGAGCCAAGATTAAGGCTAGAATTTAGAGAAAATAGGGAGCAGGGTTGACATGAGAGGGGGTCGACTTCCCTGTCCTTCCATGGTTTCAACAAATTGACGTGATAGATCCGCTCACTTGGTCAACAATTGGGTTCTATAACCAAGTAGTCGATGAGTCCCTTTCTTTCCTTAATCTCATAAAGGCCCTGCCAATAGGCCATTGGGTTTGAGAGGCTCTCCTCTCGAATATCGACAAATATGACTCAATGTCGTCATTTTCTGACAGGGGTACTAAAGGGGGAGGGGGAGGCCTCTGGCATTACCGCTTCTGCCGCTTCAAGCTGTATCTTTGTCTTGGCGAGCTGGGTCCATGTTTCTCCAAGCTCGACCTTCATTGTCTGCAGCTCCGTTAGGATCGTTCTCAGTACGGTGTTCAGATCCTGTCCTTCTGTAATTTTTCAGACAGTAAATCTTGTTGACTACACCAATCTGTGAAGAAAACACAGAGACACATATTAACAGTTGGGGATCCATCCCTGTATACTGTGTGGTTCGATAGAGATCTTGCTTGAGCAAGTACAACAATCAGGTTTTGTGAAAAACGGTTGACAATCAATGGCGTACAAACAGAGCAATTTATGGGATTTGAAGAGGAATAGTGGATAGTCTTCAACAGAGGTGATGTTATCAGAGAGCGGTGAAGTCATCAAGGCAAGATGGGAGTAATGCAGAAGTTTTTTGGATGTCGGGACTATGTTTTCGCGACAAATTCAAGGTGCCGTATTCTTTTGTTTTTCGGTTTGTCTGGTGAAATAAAGAGAGATGCATTAATACGCTGCCTTAGTTCCCCATCCTGTGGTTTTCTGCACCTTGTCAGATCCTTTAGCTGCCCTCTAATCGCTCATGTGTGACACGACACCCCCTTAGCCAAGACCCGTCAGGTCGGGCAACCCGAACCAAGAGGTCAAATACCCGGCAAAGGGCATTGGCATTAGCCTGGAGAGCACCCCAACAGTAAATGACAATGAACCTGTAAGTGTATCTTAAAATACTATCTATTAACTGAGTTTTCAAGTTTCAAATGGTGAAAGGCTGATGTCATGGTCAAATGGCCAGAGAGGAGAGGAAAAGAAAAACTACAGTGGACAAAATAGATAGATAGATAGGTAGGTAAATAAATAATACTTTATTATTCTCAAGGGGAACTTTAAATTTTACAAAAGCTCCCCAAAAAATAAATATAATAAAAGTAACAAAAAACCCTCCCTCCAACATGCATAAAAATATTCGGCTTGGATATCAGGGAGCTTCTACTGTCAATAACAGACTTGTAGGATAAGGTCAGACCTGCTTAGATTGTACCAATGGTTTATTTTTAAAGTTATTAATATTTGGCTAGAGCAGGTCCAGCTTGTAGTGTCCACAAATGAAACATACATAATAGTTTCTTGATTCCTAAGTTACCAGAATTCAGAATGATTTATCATTAAGATATTAGTACAGAGTGAATCATTTCTGTAGTTAAGTCAGCTAGGATGATATAACTTACAGTACTTCCTTGGGAAGTGACAGGGATGAAGTCAGTCTGTCTTCCAATGTCTTGATCACACATTTTGGTTTTAATTGTGTTGTGCTGTGCTCCTTTTTCACCTTTGCACACTCACAAAAATCTCCAGTCCTCCCACCTGCTTTTTTCACTCAGTCTGATGAAACTTGTCTAGCAATAAAATAGCATCTGAAATAAGAGGTATAAGCCAGTTCTCTGCAGTACCCAAAATTTCACAGTACCTGAACTTGCGGTAACTTGCTGAGATGTAAGAGTTAAGACAACTAATATGAAAGCAATATAACATTTCTCATTCCACCTTACTTTTATCCTCACTCCGGATCTTTGCCTCTACCATCTCCAGACAAGTTTTTAACTTTTATCCTTGCTTCAAATGTTTGTTCTTTTGCAGTTTTCATTTTCATATGAGCAGTTCTTCCAATAGGGCGTAACGAGGCTCTTTAGGCAGCAATGATTGGAGTGCTACCAGGTGATTACTGGAAACTTTATTAGATCCCACTTTATATTCCTAAGTGTCTGTCATATTCTCTGATATTATAGACGTAGGCAGCTATTACATATTTTACGCTCACTGTGTGACATTTCTCAATTTGCATTTTGTCTCATTGCATTTTGAAGTGGGCCCGTGCACAGTTTAATAACATTACTAATCAATAACATTAATTAAATTTAAAACAATAATTCTTAACAAAAAAAGACCTTCTGTAAACACTGCTGCATGGCATGGTACCTGGAAGTAGAATATGCTGGAAAAAATAAACCACTAGGCATCCTAGAAAACATAGATGTGATAAATGTGATACAATAGTGCACCATTGTTATGTTGCTCCATCCTAGAACATCCTAGAACATTAGATGCAGTGAATCTAATCAATAGCTGGAGCATTTAAATTCTTTGCAACATCAAAGGTGGGGTCAGAGTATTTTGATCAGGTGGCAGTGGTACAAAAACACATAAAAGAACCTACAGAAAAGTAGTGGCTAGTACCTAGTAAAATTTATCATAACTAGTACAAATAAAAGTATGAAAAAGCTTAATTAATGAATTGGGTTTTTAAAAGTGTTTAAAACAGTTCAACTGTATTTGCCTGCGGCCTCATGTATAACACTGTGCATAGAATTCACATTAAAACATGGTGTACGGACAAAAGTGGAAAGGTGTGTACACATAAAATAATTCAGATGCACAAAACCATGCGTAAGCCAAAATCTATGTACTTCTGTTGCATAGATCCCAGTCAGAGTGAAATGTAATGCACGCGCACGCCTGCCAGCCCACCCCAGCAATTCCCAGAATTACATCCCTTTGAATATGCAAATCAATACAAATAGCCCCTTAAGTTCAGCGTTTGTGAAAAGACAGTGGCAAATGCAGAGGGAAAAAAAGAACAATTTCAGAAAATGTGAAGTGAAGGCAAGGAAAAATGTACTATTTGTTGGTTTAAGCATTGGAATAAACAATAAAAGGAAGTTGATAGAGTGATATAGAGTGGCAGATTCACTCGAAAGTTCAAGTTCAGATAGTTGCACAGTGCCCGAAATAAAAAAAAAATTTTCAGATATCAAAGTTGCTGTGAAAAAGAGAGTCATAGCCCACCGTCTGAGTGTCATATGGAATCATATTAAGGTACAGAGGAAAGAAAAAAAGATTTAGACACAGTAAAGTAAAAAAGGTTGAAATGTCGACTTTAATCTTGAAATTTCTACTTTCATTTCATAATTTATTGTGTCATTAAAGTAGAATGTTGCAATCTTCATCTTAAAATCTATGTTTATTTTTCAAGAGTTTCTCAAATGCCATTGTAACTAAAGTAGCACATTAAATGCTTCATATTCTATGTTTTATGTGTGTGAATCACTATGTGCTCCTTAAATGGGCTTTCTCTTTCATAGACAGGAGCGCATATGCTCTGATCTCCACACAGAATACATTACATTCATGATATTACAGCTCTCTGAACATTTTAGAATACTATATATGCTTGATATCATTTTCATGATGAAATGCATTAAAGCATGTATTAAACATGGGGGCAAGGTGGCACAGTGGTAGCAATGAGTTGGCATCCTATCCAGGGATTGTTCTTGCCTCCCCAATCCAGGGATTTTTCCTGCCTCCCATAAGATGCTTGCTGGGACGTGTGCGAACCGCGATGAAATAATTTATTGGAGCAGTACCTTTTCTGTCTAATGTACCATCACCCAATTCCTTTCCTTCCATTTTCTTTCCCCATGTAACCATTCGCCACAATATAACATCTGTAAAAAATGTCAAACCAGCTGTAAGTTTAGAACTCCAATTCTTCAAAACTTAAAGAACATTGAAAAATCTTCATAATACATGTTTGATTATTCCATTCATTCCCTGGATGGGGCAACAGCTCATTGCTACAGCTGCGCCACTGTACCTCCACATGTTAAATTATTAACAGTATGTACTTTATTTAAATGATTTTAACAATTTATCTGTATAAAGTAATATACATACTTTAATGCATTTCATCTTAAAAATGATATCAAGTATACATCATAGTATTCTAACAGCACAGAGCTCCAAGAGAATAGCTCTTGAAAATCTAAATTGACCAGTTATCATCATCTGTAAATACACACTTTCCTTCTATTGAATTGAATTGGACTATTTTATTGTTATTGTATGGTACAATTAGATTCAATATACAAATCCTCCATAAATGTATTTTCCTATAAAATGATAAAATAACTAACACAATAACAATAATAATATAATAAAAAACAATTAAAGATGTACAATTTAAAAGCATAAGTACAATATACATGTACCATATAGTGCAGATAGTGTAAATAGTTCATAAAGTGACTCAGGTTTTGCAATATTACAGCTATAGTGCAAGTTTACAGTGAGGTAATTGTAGTTATAAGTACAAACAGTTCTAACAAGAGCACTTGATGGACTGATTGAGTGCGTTTATAGCTCTTGGGATGAAACTGTTTCTGAGCCTCAAGGTCCGTGCAGGAAAGGCTATGAATTGTTTGCTGGATGGGATAAGTTCAAAAAGACTGTGCACATGGTTGAATGGAATCTATGCAGATACTTGAGGCTTTCCTGAGTAAGCAAATGCTATAAATGTCCCCCAAAGCTGGAAGCTGTATCGCGATAATCCTCTCTTACTACGCTCTCAACACAACCGGCGTAGGGCTTTCCGATCAGCTGCTGTACAGCTGTTATTCCACACTCAGATACAATGGGTTAAAATACTCTGAGTGGTGCACTGAGAGTCACAATGCTAACGCAGCTATGGTATTTGGAATAGCTTGGCCATTCCGTGCACCATTATGTTGTTACAGGGTGATTACACTCAGGTGCCTTAAATTTACAAATGATATGCAGTTAATTTCAGTGTATTCGATAAAGCCTATGTCATGGATGTGAATCTAAAAAGAAAAGGAAACCACACAGGAACAGTAACACTGCTTTGATGCTGGGTGCCGACAGTTTGCAAAACCAAGCAGAAACGTGCATATGTAAGGGGAGGTACAGCCGTGAGGATGTGTGTGGCTTTATGTCAAGTTTAGTTTTTATACATTGCGATATGAGTGTGGAAACGGCATATCAAACATTTTTGTGCATGCACACCATTTACAGTATACACAAGGCCCCTAGTGTATTGCCATTTACATAAGGCTCTTGCAGCTGCATTTTGTACTAACTGCAATAGATGTAAATCTTTCTTAAGTAGTTTTGTTAGGCTAAATTGTTAACTTCTGGCTTAATTTGTCAGGCCAATGATCAAGTTTATTTCTAAGACCCTCATATTCCTTATATTTGCCAATAAAAAAATCATTTTTTTATTTGATCAGTTTGAATAGATTAATACTCATGAATTTTATAACACCAGCAAAACAATGAATCAGAGAGCTTTGAGCTATAGTGTCATGTTATTATTAATAAATAAAGCTATGTGTCAACTGCATAGCTGTGGTAATTCAACTAATGTTTCAAAACAATCTGGTCTATTTATATTGCTGCATCAGAACATGCACTGCATTCACACTCACTATTCAGACTATTAGAAAAGATAAAAGCAACAGACACATGGAAATTGAGTCTTTCAATAATTTATTTCTTTTTACTTCTTGACATGGGTATTATTATGTCAAAGAAAACACAGAAATAGTCTGATATATCAACTGATTCTATCATGTTATCTTATCTGTGCTCTAGCTGGGTGACATGTTAACTGACATTGAAAGAATGTTGTAAGTTAATAAACTTTCTTGCTTTGGGGTCACACTGGTTATCTATGTGAAAATTAAAATGGCCTACATTCAGGGACCTGTCATAATTAGTTATTATTATGGATGGTAATAATAACTAATTATGCAAATGTCTTCATAAAAGGGGTATTATATTTTGCAATTTAATTTTGCAGCCTATCCAAATTATAAGTTTGCTCATTCTCAATTGAATCACATGACACACGGTTGAGAATGGATGTGTTCTAAGAGCCCTCTTTGACCCAACTCTGTAGTTACTCTGGTTTTTTTTAGAAATTAACCTCAATTTCTTATCAAAGCTTCAACCTACCTTTCTTTCTTGTTGCCATTACATACGGGTTGTCAGAAGACTTGCCCTGGTTTTTTGCATTCAACCCCACAGAGGAAAGCCCAGAGGACTTTCCTAGTGGAGATTGAGATGGTGGCAGATAACTCCAGAGCAGTTTCAACTGTAGATTAACTTATGGCCTTCATATTGGAGTAAAACACCATTCTAAATGCATCCTTGAATGTGTCAATACAGAGAATATCTTCTGACCTTCCTGCTGATATTGTTGAAATCAGAAACAAAATGCAGAAATTCTCAAATTTTGTTTAGACCCATACTCAAGTTCAGCATCATGACATTAAGATAAGTAGTACCCTTCATGCTCAGACCCATACTCTTCATAAGACACGTTATGAATAAGAAGATGGAGTAAGGAGAGGAAACATCAGAATTATTGTTCTGGCTAATGCTGAGAGTGGGAGTATACTTGACTTTCTGGAAAAAAAATGACCTATTTGGTTTCCGACCATCCCTAAATTCAGGCCTAAAATTATGTGGTCTTGCAGAATATATAACAGGGAGAGCCCTCATCCAATTATCCTAAAACTGCTATGTTATTCTGATTGAGTTTCTGTTCTGAAAGAGGCTTGCTAAAAACCCGTAATTTATTAAAGTAAAAAAAACTACTTTTTCACCAATTCACACAACACAAGCACACAAAATCATGTGTACAGTGATTAAAAACACTTGGAAAAAACAGATTTAGCCAAGCTTTGAATTTTCTTTTGACCACAATTATCCAGCTCACTGTTTCAAATGATCATTACGACTCCCTCCTCCTTTAATTTATACTCTCTCTTCCATTATATCACACCTCAAGCAAGGTAAACATTCCATGCTGTGTTACCACCCTTTATCATTAACTCTTTGAGGGCTGAATATTTTTTCCAAAAAACTCAGTTTTCTGAAAAGCACACAAAGCAATGGTTTCACACATAAATCAACATAAAATGTCTGTTGCTATGTGCCATGGCTGCTGTTGACGCATGTTCGGCATCTCTGGTGGCAGTAGTTACGTGGGGGCACCTCAATTGTCAGCAGGAATGCACGGTGGGCTGGATGCCTGGCTGTCTTCACACAGTAAGTGGGTGACGGTCATAGTGTGATGCAATATGGATTGTACCTCTTGTCATCATAAGTGGTGGTCCTCCGAGGTGAAAGCTGCTGAAGGCGCATCAGCTACATGAAAGTGTTCAGCACCACGATCAGCTGTGGACCTATCAGATGATGCTGGTACCTCACTTTCGTTTTTGATATCCATCTCCAAATCACTTGCATCAAACTCCGACAAGTCAGAGTCCTATTCAACGAAATTACGTAAAATGTCCATGGAGTATTTTGATTTGCACATCTGCTTTGGTCTCTCGCCAGATGTCGGTGCCAATTTAGAGGTTGTTTGCTCTTCACTACTCACGCACGCACAGGGAATCAAGGTTAAATCAAGAAAGCTATGTAACTTTCCTTCTAGCAAAGAGAGTCAAACTAAAACGTAACGGTGAGTTTTGTTGCAGTTTACAGCTGATTACCGTTCTATACCCCTGAATTTTGACAAAAGTCGACATCAGCCCTAAAAGAGTTAATGAATTCAGGCACTAAGTTATTAGCCAAAGTTTTGTCTCTCTGGCTCAGATCTCTTATTCCATAATTGATTCACTCTGACCAGACCAGTTTCCTGGTGTCTTGTTTTGCAGCTGACAGAATGTGTTAATTTTTAAACACTTTAAACACGGCTCTTTCACTCTTTACCGTTGCAGAACTTTTCTCACTCAACTCACAGAAGACATTTGGTAGGAAGGATTAGAAGTTGTTAAGGAGAGTTATAAGTGAAATGGGGTATTAGGCATATAATTATTAACATGATCAAATCACTGTATGCTTGTCCTTCTGCTTCAGTTTAAAAAAAAACTGATTTATCATATGCTTTTTGTGTGCTCAGAGGCACTAGGCAAGGATGCCTATTATGTCTATTGCTTTTTATTACCTCGCTCAAGCCTCTAGCCAGTTGCTCTATGTGCATTAAATATTTTCACTCCTATTTGGTTTATAATACAGGTATCTTCATATGCTGATGAGATTCTTCTGTTTTTAGGAAATGCTCCTTCTAACATACCCAATGCATTAACACTATTTCAGACATATTAATCCTTATTGGGTTATAAAATTAATTGGAGCAAATTTGTACTACTTCCAAACCGTGCTTACCATTGCAGCCTTTATTACTGATACTGCGCTGTCAAATCTCCACATCTTGTTTAATGAGGTAAAACAGTCATTGCTGTCCTACAATAATCTCTCTCTTTACTTTGAGTCTTGTTTGGTAATTGCTTAAATGAATATTCTCCCTTATTTAAATTTTGTTAGCTCAATGTTCACCCTTACTCCTCCTCCTTCATTTTTGTATCAGCCATTAGCTCTTTTTTTATGGAGTTCTTTTTCAATTTAAAGATTGGGTCTGTTCTCAGAATGTGTAGAATACATTTTTCTGCCCTGTTCCCAACCATCCATTATTTGGCTATTTTTTAATTCTTAGCTCTCCACCAAACACATTTTCTCTTTGTATGCCTGCCTTCATGATTCTGTTATTACATCTGTCCCGGTCACCCACTTATTCCTGTCAACTACATTGACAATTTTTAAAAGCATAAAAAAGTTCATCTAGAAATTCCAATCAATAAGACATTTAATATAAAGTTATTCATAGTTTATATTCATAGATTATCACTATCCTAGAAAATGTTTCCTGATGGGTTTACCTCCCGATCCTTGGGACTTTAAAAACTAGACTTGATGTTATTTTGGGAGAATTAAGTGGATAGGACTGGTGAGATTGGTCTTTCCAAGAAGAAGTCCCTATTGTCCATGATTTGACTATCACAGAAAGCTGCCATGCAGGTGTACAGAGCTAGGAGTTGGCTGTAGTCTTTATCCAATCTTCTCAATGTGGTCAACATTCATCTACAATCTTTGTAGATGGGGTACTCTATATGAAGTCTTGAATAAGGAACAAAAACTCAATTTTCAATACCTCCATCTGATGATTATGACTATCATTTACTCTGGAATGCAGTCCTCATTGCATTTATGTAAATTACTAGCCAATACAGCATTTTTGTACAAATTACATAACACCCTCTCTTTCCTCATAGCAGTGTATTACTTATATTTCAATAGTAATTATAACAAACGTAAATTCAATTTGTATAAATTATACATATCAAATTATTCAACATAAAATAACAGAATATTACATTTTTATCACAATAACAGCAAAACAGTTAAGGTTATTACAATATAATGGTTTAATATAAAATACAGTAGTATCATATCTTGCTTTCATTGAAATTAAATTCTTTAAAAAAGTTTCAGGGCATGCTTGCTCCTATATCTAATTTTCATTACAAATGGGTAATAGATTTGACAGTACGTCTTGTGACTTTATATACCTGAAAATATGTTTTAATAAAATTTTATTCTGAGAAGCAATGTTCTCCACTGCCAAAGTTAAACATCCTGAATGCTGAAAAAGTATTTGAAAATGAGTCTGGTAAATTATTGTTGCAAATATATTGCCATTTTTCAAGGGGAGTCATATTAGATTTTAGAAAATAAATTAAGATCTTTAGTTTCTCATACATCAATTTATTATTGCTATCACATTCCTTACAGTGTTTATTAGTCAATTTAAATGGTACATTTTTACATAATTGCAGTATTTCATGGTAATCCTAATCCTTCAACTTGTATGTATCGCCCAGAATATTTAAATTTTATATTATTTCAGTATTGTAAACCTTTCTTTTAAAAATGATATTGTTGTAACTAGGGCTGGGCAAGTTAATGCATTAATTAATTAACTCTGACAATTATTTTATAACGCGTTAACACAGTTTTTGTTATTATTATTATTATTTTGAAAGCCTCAGTCTCGCTAGGGATCAATAGAGATCAGTGATCTTCTTCTTACAGCGCTTTTCGATACGGTTTTGCTAGAAGGAAAGTTAGCTTTGTTGATTTGACCTTGATTCCCTGCGCGTGCATGAGTAGCAAAGAGCAAACAGCTTCTAAAATGGCATGTGGAGAGATACCAAAGTGAATGCTCAAAGCAAAATAATCTGTGGATGACTTTTTTCACATTATTGCTGAATCGGACTGATTTGCCGGACTCCGATTTTGATGCAAGTGATCTGGGGCCTCATGTGTAATGCCGTGGGTAGAATTCACACTGAAACATGGCGCACGGACAAAAGCGGAAATGTGAGTACGCACAAAAAAAATCCAGATGCATAAATCTGTACGTACACCAACTTCCACATTCTTCTGCTTCATAAATCCCAGTCATTATGAAAAGTAACGCTCTTGCACGCGCCTGTCGCTTCTCCCTGACTCCTCACAGAATTACGTCTCTTTGAATATGCAAATCAATATAAATAGCCCCTTATGTTTTGTGTTCTATGAGAAGACAATGGCAAAAGCACGGTGCAAAAGAAGAATTTCAGCGAATAACAAATAGAGGCAAGGAAAAACATACTATTTGTTGGTTTAAGCAGTGATATAAACAACAAAAGGAAGTTGATTGAGTGACAGAGTGGCAGAGAAACTCAAAAGTTCAAGTTCAGAAAGTCGCACAGTGCTCGAAATAAATAAGAAGTGGTCAGATATCAAAGTTGCTGTGAAAAGGCGAGTCGTAGCCCACTGTCTGAGTGTCATATGGAAGCATATTAGGGTACAGAGAAAAGAACTGGGAAAACTGGGACACAGTGTGAAAAAAGGTTGAAATTTCCACTTTAATCACGTAGTTTATTTTTGCATTTAAAGTAGAATGTCATAAACTTCAGAGATCGTTCCTGCCTCACACAAGATGCTTGCTGCGCCGTGTGCAACCCTCAGTAAAATAATTTATTGCAGCAGTATTGTCTCTTTCAAATGCACTAACCCCCGATTCCTGTCCTTCCTTTTCTTTCTCCAAATAACCAATCACCACACAATCAGCTCCTTAATAAATGTCAAGCCAGCTGTAAGCTTAGAATGATGATTGTTCAAAACATTTATGAAACATTGAAATATCTTCATAGTACATGTTTAATTATTCCAACCATCTACCCATCCAGAGAGGCATACAGTGCGAGGCAGGAACAATCCCTGAACGGGGCGCCAGCTCATTGCTGATGCTGCGCCACCGAGTCCTTGCATATTGAATCATTAACAATATAGATTATTTAAATGAAGTTAAAAATGAATCTGTATAATATAATATACAGTATATACAGTGGAACCTCGGATCACGAACGTCTCGGACCACGTACAAATCAGGTTACGACCAAAAAGTTCGCCAAACTTTTGCAACTGTTCACAACCACACATTTGGGTGACGAACAAGCCAGTTTCCCTTCCAGTTCGTACGCGCTGATGATTTCTGCACATGTTCAGTCTCTCCCTGTGCATTCGCTGTGAACTCTTTGTGCTCTATTTCATTTCCCTTAAGGTTCATACGCACCGGTGATTTATGCACGTGATCAGTCTCTCCCTGTACAGTACATTGTTCTCGGTCAGACATGCATCACGCAGAGGGACTTTGTGGTATAGCGGGTCCACAGCTCACGTCAAGAGGCCAGTTTTAAATAAATAATCGCTGTGCTACAACTCTTCATAAATAGAAGCGCGAGGTGGCTAAAGGGAGGAAAAAGAAAAAAAAGACGGAGGTTGTGGAGTGAGGAAGTAAGCAGGAAGCAGTGTGGAAAGAACCGGTGTGAACGAGCGAACGCATGCTCGCAGGCAGGCAGCTGGACAGTGAACCCAGGGGTGTTTGGCAGAAGGAAGAGGTCGCTCCAGCTGAGAGATCAAGGAGCTGGAGTGACCAGAAGAAGGACAGATGGGGGCAGCGGGGGTCACCAGTTAAAGAGACTGCTTCCAGCATTGTTTTAACCTTGTTGTATTTAATGAAGACTTTTTGCTATTGGATTTTAACCTCCACTTCACTTCTGTTTTTATGGGATTATTTATTTATTGAAGGATTCTGAAAGCACTGCACTTTATTTAATTTGAACTTTGTTTTTGATTGTTGTTTTGTTGATTTTAATAAAAGCACTTGGCACTTTTTGCACCATCCCCTTGCTCCATTGTAGTGCCTCACTGTCGTGCTCATCGGTAACATTACCGACGGTGACTGGTTTAAGGGCTCCCAGAAGCAAGATGGGAGCATGCAGTGAACCCGCATCATCACAGACTTTACCTCAAAACTGTAATCTCCTCTCCACCCAGTTCCTCCTCACTTCCTTCATGCCAGAACTCGACTCATGCAAGGTTAGTTTTCTTGGTTGTTAATGGTTAGTTTTTGTATAAGTTAAGGATTTTTCAAATGTTCGCTTTTTTCCCTGTGCTTAAAACTCATTAAAAAAAAGTGTTTACAGCGAGCGGTTTGTAAGGCTATAGCATGAACTCTTGCAATGTTAGTTTTCTCTGTTCAAGGTTTTCTCAGTGTTATTCAATGATTTTACATTTAGTTTAATATTACACTGTGCATTCTATGGTATAATTAACTATTTTCGTATGGTCCGGAACGGATTAATTGTATTTACATACAATCCTATGGGGGAAATTACTTCGGGTCACGACCAAATCGGGTTGCGACCAGAGTTTTGGAATGAATTACAGTCGTGACCTGAGGTTCCACTGTACTTTACTGCATTTCATCTTAAAAATGATATCAAGTGCTCCACAAAGATAGCGCCTGGAAATCTAAATCGACTTAGAAGCCAGCTGTCATCATCTGTAAATGCACACTCTTTTCTATTGAATTGAATTCAATTCCTTTATTGTTTTTGTATAGTGCAATGAGATTCAATATGCAAATCCACCATAAACTTGTTTTCCTATAAAATGGTAAAATAACAACAAAAACAACAACAACAATAATAATAGGATAAAAAACAGTGAAAAAATATACAATATGAAAGCATAAGTGGCTCAGGTTGTACAAAATTACTACTGCATGCAAGTTTACATTGAGGCAATTATAATGATAAGTACAAACAGTTCTACTGGGAGCACTTGATGGACTAATTGAGTGCATTTATAGCTCTTGGAATTTAAATGTTTTTGTGAACCGCAAGGTCCATACAGGAAAAGTTCTGAGGTGTTTGCTGAATGGGAGAAGTTCAAATAGAGTGTGCGCATAGCTGATGCAGCATGTGCTAGAAGATGTACCCTGATAATCCTCTTTCTGATCAGCTGCTGTAGAGCTGTGATTCCACACTCGGGTACAGTGGGTTGAATACTCTGAGTGGTGCACTGATAGTCTGGTCATTCGGTGCACCATTATATGGTTACAGGTTGATTACAATGAGATGCCTTGAACTAAAAAACAATTTGCAGTTAATTTTAGCGTATTTGATAAAGCCACGTCAGGGATGTGAATCTAAAAAATAAAGGGAAATCACACAGGAACAATAGCACTGCTTTGACGCCGGGTGCCACCAGTATGCAAAACCAAGCGGAGAACTTGCATACACAAGGGATTGAGCTGGCGTGAAAATGTGCGTGGCTTTACTCCAAGTTTAGTTTTTATACATTGTGATACGATCATGGAAACGGGTGTATGCAAATTTGTGTGCGTACACACCATTTATACATGAGGCCCTTGGAGATGTTGAATGAAAATGAAAGTGAGGTACCGGCATCAGCTGATCAGTCAGTCCCCAGCTGATTGTGGTGCTGAACACATTCGTGTAGCTGATGAACCTATGGTAACTTTCGCCTGGGAGAACAGACACGATGACAGGAGGTACAAACCATATTGCGTCTCACAAAGACAGCCAGGTAGCCAGCCCACCGTGCATTCCTGCTGGCCATCAAGCTGCCCCCCGCACAGCTGCTGCCGCTGCAAACTGCGAACAGGCAGCAACAGACATTTTATGTTGATTTATGTGTGAAACCATTGCTTTGTGCGTTTTTTTTTTTAAAATATTAGTCCTCAAAGAGTTGCTACTGAACATAGACTGTTTATGCTGCTTCCAGATAAAAAAGAAAACAGACTTAAAAATGTTAACTTGCTGTTGCTCGGAAGGTGCCTGTTATAATGTTGTAATTGTGGCTCTGGACTCTGAGGGTAACTTGTTTTTCTATAACAAACTAGATAAAAAATTTATGCCCTGGCAGTGGCAAATAGCTTTGGTTTTATATTTGATTTGATTACATTAATGTTTAATTTGAGATTTACAAGAAATATTTAAACTGCTACTATGTAAAGGGAATGCTGCTTTTAATAAGCACCTTATTTGTTTAAAGTGTTTGCAAACCAAATACACATAATCCACTACTTTTGAGTTCATTATTGAATTTTGCACATAGCAAAGTGATTGTTGTGATTGTCTGCAATTAATAGCAATTAACCGCAAACAATCATGCGATTAATCGCAATTAAAAATTTTAATCGCTGCCCAGCACTAGTTGTAACTATTAACCAAAAAAAGAAACTGATTTTGGTCTTAATTCATAGATTGGCTGATAATGGAGTTTGAAGTTAAGACGTGTCTTCTTCCTTCATTTTCTATCATTTTCTGTAGTGCAGACATTTATGTTGACATCAGGAAACTGTGCAATTTGTTTAGCATCAATAATATATTTCGTCATTGTTTTGTTTTTCTTCAAAGAATTTCTTAATCCCTTCAAGATTTCAGTGGCTTTATTTACATTGAATTTTGGTTCCTGCATCATTTTCCTTTTAAAGTTTTTATTTAAAATATCATGCTAAATTATTAATGTGGAAATACATTTAATAGGGGATATTTTTCAAGTTATAACTTTGGATTGTGTTCTAGAAAGTGTAACTTTATTAATATGAACAATTTGTAAAAGAGCATTGCGTGATGCTTATGAATATGTTTTTAGTAGCATTAGCAGCCCCGTTTCAGCTTTGTCATTTCATACAGACAATGGCTTCAGAATTATGCCTGGTAAAAGTTTTTTTGATATTCTCCAACATTTAGTTGAAGCTGAGAAATGGTTGTAGAATTATTGGATAATATAAAAAAATGTAAGCGGTGTCAAAATAGAGTGTTGATGCATCACTCACTACCAAGGTTAACAAATGCACAGAATAAGGAATATATAATTCCCTAGTATTTTTTGGAGGATCCTCATTTGCAATAAATTGTTTTCCACATATATTTATAGTATTTTTTGTGTTCCTGGCCCTTCTAATTATTTTCTGACACTGGAGGAAGACATATTTGTGTTTTACATGTATACACAATGTTTAAATTAACAACACACATTTCCAAGCTGTATATTTAGTAACTATCTGCATTTTAGTTTGATAAAAAATTGGTTTTGTTTGATGAAAATTTGTCCTAACTTTGAGTTTGCCTATTTCTATTGATTTGGCTGCTAATAAGTGTTTAACTTCATGTCTATCCAGACTATTCTTTCAGCTTTTGCCTTAAAAATTTCTTTTTTGACATTAACTCTCTTAAAAATAAAGGTGCCACAGTGGTTCTTCAGAGTGATACCATAGGGAAACCATGTTTGGTTACCAAAAGACTCACTCACACAAAGTTTCCAGAAAGAACCATTATTTATTTAGATCTGTAGCAGGCTCCACACAGTAGGAGGATGCTTTTCAAAGCACAAAGAACCAACTTTATATGCAGAGAATGAAATTATCCTTTGTCAAGCAATGGTTTAACTAGAAACCACATATTCCAGTAAAGAACTATAAAATGCTGTTAAAGAACCATTGTTTTTAAGTGTGTAAATTGAAATAGTTATGACATGAACCATTTGTCCACTTGCCTTAACTGGTGTTGTTAGTACTGACTATTTGCTTAGAAAGTGTTTTACAAGGTTACTCACAGGGATCACAGTGCAATTAATTTTCTTAGTTCTCATCATCTCACTGGCATTATTAGTTCTGACAGCAGCTGTTTTAAGGTAATATAACAAAGAAACTCCTCCTGCACAGTTCAACACATTATAAAATACCACATAGTTCTTAAAAATATAATAATTAACATTGTCCTGAAACTAAAAACAATGTGCTAGAATCATCCTGTCAAAGAACAAAGCAATACATAGAGTTAAAATAAATCTTTCTTTTCCAATTGACCTTGAAAGTTGCATTAGATTAGATTAGATTAGATTGGATTGGATAAATGTTATTAATCCCAAGGGTACATTTAAATGCACATAGCAGCAGAAACATTAAAAGCAAAGATACAACTTAAAGGACAAATAATAAAATAAATAAATCATCTATCAATAAACAAAATATAATTATACATTGTGTAGAAATTGCAAAATTAACTTGAAGAGTATCAGCATTCAGTTTGGGATGTCTGGAGGAAAAATTGAATTGCCTGATAGAAGAGGGCAGAAAAAACCCACAGAGGTGCTGGAATAAGTCTGTGGCTCAAAGTGCTCCAAGAGAGGGCCACCTGGAGGGGGTGGAGGGGATTCTTTATGATGGCATTCAATTTTGCCTCCATCCTCTTTTTCACAACAGCTTCCAGTGTGTTCAGAGTTTGTCCTATGATGAGACTTTCTTGATAAATTTGTACAGGCCAGGTATGAAATACCATCATTTTACTCTGTTGCACCTATTCTCTCTCCATTTTTCTGGTTTCTTTACATGACAGGAACAAATTGCCCAAAGGTTGCTGACTCTATTTTACCTGGACTGTGACAAGCTTGTTTTTAAACTCCACACTGTGTTTAACTCAGATTAATTTATTGAGCCATACCCAGGCAAACTGAAGTCATACTCAAAGTAGCTGAGTGTTTGGGGGTAAAGTTTGGAAAAGTTACTTGTACTTCTTGCATGCACTTGTTCTTGTTATTTGTATTTGAACTAGTGTTGAAGAGACAGAGTAGAAAAGAAGAGTGTTCTTTGCTCACCTTGCAGAGGAACTTTGTCATTGCTTCTTACAAGAAAAGGAGATGGAAAAAGAAAAAGTGTATGCAACATCGACAAGCTTCTGTTCCAAGACCGCCGCTTCCCCCAGGAAAACAAGCTCAGTCAGTGTTAGGTGCCCCTTCAATGTAATAGGAACCACAGCATAGAGAGAAGTGTTTACATTACAAGAGGTACACATGTCGTAAATGTAGGAAGTAGGGTCCTTGGGTGTGTGGGTAATGTTAACATTTGAATTTGATGATTGCATATAGCGCTGAACTGACCTCTCTGTACTACTCTTTCCTCTGTATGTCCTGAAGTACAAAAGAAACACCGCCATGCACCAAAATGTGGAGACTGGGCAAGATTGGAAAAAAA
Source organism: Erpetoichthys calabaricus (assembly GCF_900747795.2). Lineage (NCBI taxonomy): Eukaryota > Metazoa > Chordata > Cladistia > Polypteriformes > Polypteridae > Erpetoichthys > Erpetoichthys calabaricus. The sequence continues at coordinate 133,031,554 of NC_041399.2, read as the reverse complement.
AAATAAAAATAAACCTGGTCACTGATTACAACCACAAGAAGGCATATGAATTAATATGAATAATGTTGCATCAGTGCCACAATGTTTTCCGAAATGTACTATACAGGTCATAAAATGAATTATTCCAAATATCATATATACCTGTCTCTGTTTTTTGTCAGTGCGGCTTTGACATCATGGACCATAAGGTACATACTAATTCAGCGTGAGCAGGAACACTCAATAAAACTGAATAGGAAAAAATCAAGTGACAATGAAAGACCAGAAAGGCATGATACACCAGCATTTGTGTGTCAGCTTTTATCCCTCCAGATCAGAGAATTTCCAGTTCCATTGTCTCATAATACCACTCACATATACATTTATTCCCAGTTTTAGTTAAAACTAAGAGCTTCAGATCTTTGGGGGCAGGTTGGATGTTGTATCATGATCGTGACTGTGAGAATAAAAGTAAAAAAAAAAACACTAACTTTTACAAGTACTATAAATTTACACCGGCTGTTACAGACACAAATCCAATTCCAAGAATTAACAAAATAACAGTGGGAGGTTGAGCTTTTAGTTACAGGGCCCATAAACTGTGGAATGGTCTGCCTGCTACTATAAGAGATGCCCCTTTGGTCTCAGCTTTTAAATCCCGTCTGAAGACTCACTACTTCAGTTTAGCATATCTTGACTATAGCTGCTGTTTAACTGTACAGACTGCATCTCTGTTGTTAGCCATTAGCACTAAAACATAAGTAACATGATAAGTTATAATTTGCTACTAACCCTCTGTTTCTCTTCTTGGTTCTCAAATATGGCACTTGGCACCACAGACCACCTGCCAAGTTGGTTTGCCTACCTAAGGTAAAGTCATCCCTGATGGAGGATCGCAGGAATTGTCGGGTAGATGGGTCCTTTCATCGGATTGGCTGTCTCTGCTGTGGAATGGCCAATTAGGGGAGGCAGCTTGATGGCTGAGGTCTCCAGGACATTAAACAAATCCAAATCATATTATGTGATATCATCTACTGTTAAATTCTGCTCCATACTTGTAATATTTTTATTTTTATACTGTATTGTGGTTTTCTTTTGTTCTGTTCAGTGTATTGTATTGTATTGACCCCCTTCTTTTTGACACCAACTGCACGCCCAACCTACCTGGAAAGGGGCCTCCCTTTGAACTGCCTTTCCCAAGGTTTCTTCCATTTTTTCCCAATAAGGGTTTTTTTGGGGGGAATTTTTACTTGTCTTCTTAGAGAGTCAAGGCTGGAGAGCTGTCAAGAGGCAGGGCCTGTTAAAGCCCATTGCGGCACGTCTTGTGTGATTTTGTGCTATACAAAAATAAATTGTATTGTATCTGAACCGGAGGGGCTCCAATGTGTTGAGGAGGCGTATGAGTAGGTTAGCCAAGGATTGCTTACACTAGGGAATGGGAGGGGTGGTGAGTTTAGGACTGGCAATGTTTGGAACTATACATGGAGGAACAAACACTAATGTAAAAATACTGTAAGAATGCGTAGTAATATAAATTCTAACCTAACTTTAAAATCTAAAATGAGTAACACATTAAAATAGCTTCCCTTAATGCTAGAAGTATCAAAAATATGGCAAGTGAGTTAGAGTTGTATATAACAGGGCATAATTATGATATTATAGTAATAACGGAAACCTGGCTAAATAACAAAGATAGGGATGAGTATAACATAGAAGGATACATATTTTTTAGGAAGGATAGACAGAACAATAAAAGGGGTGGGGGTGCTGTTTATGTCAAACAGAATTTAAATGCAAGTCCTCTTCAGTTGGATGATGAGTCCCATCTTAGTAAGGACATGTGGCTTTGCCTGGAAAGCATTAGGGAAAGAGGCCTTATTTTAGGAGTGTGTTATAGACCACCAAATGCAGACAGTAATTTCAACACAAATTTTTTTAGTAATATTAAAAAGCCAAATTTACAGGAGGATATTATAGTCATGGGGGGCTTTAACTATCCGAATATTAACTGGGATAACCTTGTAAATGGTGGAGCACAAGATCAGGAGTATTTAGAAATAATCAGTGACTGTGATTAGAAATGAGCACATTAGAGGATCAGCTCAAGTTGGACGTTTCGGAGACAAAGTCAGAGAGGTGAGATTGCGATGGTTGGGACATGTGCAGAGGAGAGATGCTGAGTATATTGGGAGAAGGATGCTAAGGATAGAGCTGCTAGGCAAGAGAAAAAGAGTTAGGCCTGAAAGAAGGTATATGGATGTGGTGAGAGAGGACATACAAGTGATGGGTGTAACAGAACAAGATACAGAGGACAGAAAGATATGGAAGAAGATGATCCGCTGTGGCGACCTCTAATGGGAGCAGCCAAAAGAAGAAGAACTGACAGTTTTTTAACACAGTATGTTAAAGGACCAATGTGGGGTGAAGCCTGTCTGGATTTAGTATTTTGTAATAATCAGGATATAAATGAGGGTGTAGAGGTGATTGAACCACTAGGGTCAAGTGACCATAATATAATACAACTAGTCATTAAGCCCGTTACAATAACGGGCGCTAGAACAGTAGTGCATAAACATTAGTAGGAACAGTCTATATTAAATGGCAAGGGACTCTGACCTCATTCTTTTTGTTGGTCGTATTTTTATTTGTCTTTCAGCCTTTCTTTTGTTGATGTTTACTTGCTGAGCTGACCGTTCTTCGTGGGTTGCCGCCGTATATTGTGAGTCTTTAATTTTCTGTGACAGTAATACTGTCTTGTACGTCCGCTGGCTTGTACGTCCGTAATATACCTTTAATTTTCTCTGGCGGTAATACCGGCGTGCGCGTCGGTAATATGCCTTTAATCTCCTCTGATAGTAATATTGGCTTGTATGTGGCTGTAATATGAGTCACTGTATTGTGTACCTTTAATTTCCTCTCGCAGTAATACTGGTTTGATATTTCCGTAAAACGCCTCTAACTTTCTCTGACAGTAATATCGCGCATTGCACCGTGCCCCGCGCATGCGCATTTCACCAGAAGACACACACACACGGACACCTGGACTCACACAGGGATTTTATTAAAGAGGATACTCTGTGTGTTATAAAAGTGTGGACGCACAGACTAAAATTTTTATGATAGATAGATAGATAGATAGATAGATAGATAGATAGATAGATAGATAGATAGATAGATAGATAGATAGATAGATAGATAGATAGATAGATAGATACTTTATTAATCCCAATGGGAAATTCACATTCTTCAGCAGCAGCATACTGATACAATAAATAATATTAAATTAAAGAATGATAATACAGGTGAAAAAAACAGACAATAACTATGTATAATGTTAAATATTAACGTTTACCCCCCCTGGTGGAATTAAAGAGTCGCATAGTTTGGGGGAGGAACGATCTCCTCAATCTGTCTGTGGAGCAGGACAGTGACAGCAGTCTGTCGCTGAAGCTGCTCTTCTGTCTGGAGATGATACTATTAAGTGGATGCAGTGGATTCTCCATAATTGATAGGAGCCTTCTGAGCGCCCTTCGCTCTGCAACAGATGTTAAACTGTCCAGCTCCATGCCAACAATAGAGCCTGCCTTCCTCACCAGTTTGTCCAGGCGTGAGGCGTCTTTCCTCTTAATGCTGCCTCCCCAGCACACCACTGCGTAGAAGAGGGCGCTCGCCACAACTGTTTGATAGAACATCTGCAGCATCTTATTGCAGATGTTGAAGGAAGCCAGCCTTCTAAGGAAGTATAACCGGCTTTGTCCTTTCTTGCACAGCGCATCAGTATTGGCAGTCCAGTCTAATTTATCATCCAGCTGCACTCCCAGATATTTATAGGTCTGCACCATCTGCACACAGTCACCTTTGATGATCACTGGGTCTATGAGGGGTCTGGGCCTCCTAAAATCCACCACCAGCTCTTTGGTTTTGCTGGTGTTCAGGTGTAGGTGGTTTGAGTTGCACCATTTAACAAAGTCATTGATTAGGTCCCTATACTCCTCCTCCAGTCCATTCCTGATACAGCCCACGATAGCAGTGTCATCAGCGAACTTTTGCACATGGCAGGACTCCGAGTTGTATTGGAAGTCCGATGTATATAGGCTGAACAGGACCGGAGAAAGTACAGTCCCTTGTGGCGCTCATGTGTTGCTGACCACAATGTCAGACGTGCAGTTCCCAAGACGCACATACTGAGGTCTGTCTTTAAGATAGTCCACGATCCATGCCACTAGGTATGAATCTAATCCCATTATGTTTACCTTTGGTAGGGCAAATTTTGAGCAGATCCGGCAAAGTCTAAAGAGGATAGACTGGGATAAGCTTTTAAGTGTGGAGACAGGCAAAGAGTAGTGGAACAGGTTTAAAAATGTTTTATATGTAATGTAGGACAGGAACATACCTAAATTTGGAATTAATAGGAAATTTTTAAAAACTCTGCAGTGGGTTAACACATGAATCCCTGGAGCCTGCAAAAAAAGTTGTAATGCCAGGCCACCTTATATTCCTTTGCACTTCGTCATCAGCGTCTTTGTTTTGCAAATGTGTCAATCAGCACAAGCAGCAAGCAGCCTGCTATTCCCCCGGCCCCCACTGATGGAGCTGAAGTTCTCCCAGTTCAAGCCTGTTTATCTGGGAGTGAGGTGTTTGGGACTGTGTAGGGTAAACAATGTATTGTTATTTGGATTACATACATTTCATGTGTGTACTGTGTCTACAATGATCTGTGTAAATGTAAGATGACAGGAAATGCGAGGCAAGAAATGCTGAACACATAACTAAAACAGAAATGTTTTTCATGTTATAGTAATAATTACAAAATGCTGACATGAAGTGTATAATGTGTGAAGACTGAAGTCCAAATATCAAATAAACACTTTCACAAAAGGTATAACAAAACAAGTGTGCTTTTATTTAAGAATATAACCAAAGTAAAAGAAATCATTCAATTTATATGCTGCTGTCAATGAGTAAAAACCCAAGCCCAAATATCAATTGACAGAGAGCTGACATGGCTGATGCAGAGGTAAGAACTGCTGCCTTATAATCTAGATGTTATCAAGAAAATTGAGAGTACACCCTATGAGAAGGATTCAAGAGTCTTCCTGGACTCTACGCTATCAATTTCCAGACAGTGTTCAGAAGCCATTAAGAAGGCAAACAGAATGTTAGGTCATATAGTACGATGAGTAGAGTACAAGTCCAAGGAGGTTATACTCAAGTTTTAAAATGCACTGGAGAGGCCTCATTTGGAGTACTGTGTATAGCAGCGTTTCTCAACCTTTAAGTATTTGCGACCCGAGTTTTCATAACAGTTTTAATCGCGCCCCCCTAACGTTTTTTTGAAAGGAGCCCACTAATACCAATTTGTTCTTTTTTAATTAATGATATATCATAGATGCATATTTTATTATACCTACTTAACTTTAATCGACATTTATCTAACTCTATATTTATTTTTCTAGTATCAGAATGTAGTTTACGTTAATTTGTTTTGGTTTCAATAGATGTATTTTTCATATTTTCGATTCTTGTTTTGTTTTTTTCACATCTTCATGCCTCCCCTTTTTGTTACTTCACGCCCCCCTAGGGGGGCCCGCCCCACAGTTTGAGAACCACTGGTGTACAGTTTTTGTCTCCAGGCTACAAAAAGGACATAGCAGCACTAGAAAAGGTCCAGAGAATAATGACTAGGCTCATTCCAGGGCTACAGGAGATGAACTATGAAGTACAATTAAAAGAGCTAAGCTTTTTCAGCTCAAGCAAAAGAAGATTAAGAGGTGACATGATTAAAGTGTTTAAAATTATAAAGGGAATTAATACAATGGATCAAGAGTGTTATTTTAATATGAGTTCATCAAGGACACAGTTGGAACTTAATAAGGGTAAATTTCGCACAAACATTAGGAAGTTTTTCTTTACACAAAGAATGATAGACACTTAGACTAAGCTACCAAGTAGCATGGTACACAGTAAGACTTTAGGGACTTTCAATTAAGTGGATAGGATTGGTGAGCTTTGTTGGGCTGAATGGCCCATTTTCGTCTAGATTGTTCTAATGTTCTAATGTTCTAATGTTCAAACAAATTGAAATGGGAACTCAAAATTCCAGGGTCACCAGATAAGAGTATTCCACTGGTGACCATCATGTTGTAAACCACACCAAACTTTCTTATCTCTATCACTCTCTCTCTCTTTTCTTCCCTCACTTAACAAAATAACTACTTTTAAAATAATCAGTTGAGAATTATTTTTTAAAAAATAACTAGCTGTGAATAATTCTTAGCTCCATTCATTTGAAATAATCAAATGTTACAGCAGTACAAATATGTGTATCCCAGTCTCCATACATCTATAAAATGATTATTAGTAACAATTATGTAAAACATATATTACAGAAATCAACAGCATGACGCAGAATTTAAAAGCTTTATACATTTGCTAATTCCTTTCAAATCTAGGGAGCTATCAAAAACACCATCCAGACTTAAATTACAGACATAACATTTACATTTTTTTGCAAAATATTATACTGAAGACGACCAGATGTTAAATTCGCCATATTATAACAGCTACTGCTTGATTACATCTAAAGTGCCATAAACATTCATTTGATTAAATGGACCATGCTTTTGCCTAATTTGGATGCAATAAAATCTCTTCTACAAGTGAGAATTAAAAATATGTTTAAGTAATGAATAAACAAACTATATTAGCTTTTCATAATAATTTTTCAGTAAAAAAGTAAAGAGGTGTGGGAACAGTAATGCACCTCTTTAATGCTTTGATATGTAAAGTATTTCTGCTCCCAAAAGAAAAAAATTGTTTTCTTTCAAGAAGTCATTGCTAAACAAAAACCTTTGGATGATGTGAATTTTACATCTGTAATTTCTTTAGGAAGTGTGAATATGTGAGTGCCCTTGTAATGTCCCATTGCCCTCAATAATGACAAGCAAACTAAGATACAATAACATGGTGTTTTTATTTAACAAGTAACATGTAAGGAGAAGAACTAGTGGTATGGTCAAAGAAACAGAATCAAACTAACAAATCCTTTAGCCCCTGCAGGCCAAAATCAATTGGCTAAAGCTTCTGTCAATGAGGTGGGGTGGTTTGCCCATTTACCCACCCCAGTATTTCATAAAGTAAGCCTTTTACCTTTCACCTTCTCTAAGTTTCATTTGGCCTCATTTTTTCCCAGCAGTCAAGAAATGTTCCTGTCTCACCTTACATTTTTATGCTCAATGTTAAAATTTATGAATTTAAAACCCAATGCCAAGGTTACTAAAGAGTTTTGCTGTGTCAGTTTATAAGGTTTCTCAGTCCAGTTGATTTAATAATAATAGAACTACTCACTGAATGTACATTAATGCGGAGTGACAAATTATTAACATTAAGGTAACCATATTTTGATTATGAAAAAAAGAGGACAGGGATAATGAGGCCGGGGTAGCCAGTCTGGTGGTTAGGATGGGTTAATTGAGACTTGACATCTGCTTCCAAAGCAAGGAATATTTATTATTTTGTCTTTTGAAAAAAATTCATTCAGTTTAAACTTCATCGCTTTTGCAGATTTGAGGTTTATCTTACATAATGGCCAAAAAGAACCAAAAAAACCCCCAAAATTACAGACTTTTGTTTAGCTTAGTTTTTCTCCCTTTCATCACATTTTTAAGGCCACATTGTCTGCAAAAATGATACATTTTGAAAACATAATTAAAGCAGTTAAACACTATTTCATATGGTGGAGCATTAATCTTTAATTATTGTGATGTTTAACTGTGTGAAATGCCCATTACAGCTTATTCGTTTTTACTGGGAATTACCAGATTTTTAATGTTTGCCAAAGACTTTGTACAGAACTGTTCCTGCTAGCTCTATATATGATACGTTTGGTTTCCCACTTGCCCATACTAAAAACAAAGGCATTTATTTTTTAAATTGTCTTTAAATTTACACTTTTGTGTAGGCATCTTTTGCAATTATGATCTGGTGTTCAATCATAATGATTTCTCTGCCATGTCCTCCTTACTTTCATACTGCTACAGGTACATTTTTATAACCAAACCCCTCCATGTTTCTTGCAATGTCTGCAATTTAGGTACACACAGTACAAATACAGTATATCCAGCATACTTGTACATGTTGAAATCATTTCACCACAATGCATGGATTGAAGGAAAATATGCAGTTGGTGGATGAAAGACATGAAGGTTAGGTGCATTGGCAATCCAAAATTGTCCCTAGTGTGTGCTTGGTGTGTGGGTGTGTGTGCCCTGTGGTGGGCTGGCGCCCTGCCAGGGGTTTGTTTCTGGCCTTGCGCCCTGTGTTGGCTGGGATTGGTTCCGGCAGACCCCCGTGACCCTGTAGTTAGGATATAGCGGGTTGAATAATGGTTGGATGGATGGATGGATGGATGGAAAATAAGGACATGTACAGAACAAAAGAAGACCTCTGGTCTTACAAAAGTTATATGTCCTACTAACAGAAACAGTTGAAGATTCAAAATGTCTCTCAGCCTTTTTCTACTTGACTGAAGTACTACTACAGTAGCTGTACCAGGACTATGTAAACAGGGATAAGAAGTACACCGGGTAAGCTGAGTTTTATTTTCTATTAAATACAACGAGGGTATCAATTTTAATAAAGTGTTTATCCTGGTGCTGGAGAGTGAACATAAAAACGTAAGATATTTGACAAGGAGAGGAGGCCATTCAGTCTATCAGGCTCTCTTGTTTAACTAACAGCTTATCTGTCCCAATTTCCTATCCAGGTACATCTTAAAAGTTTTCAACATTTCTATTTTAACTATATGCTTCAGTAGTTTCTTCCAAATTCCCACAACTCTTTGCATAAAGTAATGCTTTCTGCTTTCAGTTCTAAAGTGGTAAAGTGTTACATGCTATTCAAAAATAAAAGAAAGAATTCCATTGTCCTCTGTTCACATGACAATACTACTACTATTATTTCTAACAGAACCCAGAATCACCACATGGCAACATAATTGTGGCAGAAATGTATAATTCTACTGTAACTGACATTTTCTCTTTTTGCTATTTCTAGAACAAAAATTCTGGCTTAAATGCCAGGCTAGACACTCTTAATGCCAGGTAAAAAGTGTCAGTTTGCTTGAAAGGGATGCTTCTGTAGAATGCAGACTCCATGGCTTATCACTAGAATCCCTGTTTAGATCTGGCAGTGCCATGCTGGCTCTTCAATACATGAGCAATGGTACCGAGAATGCAGTCAGACTTATTTTTTTGGACACATACACTGTCAGATCTAAACACTGGCATGGAGAGTCGCTCGCGTACTGAAGAGTCTATAGCTGCAGGTGGAAGCTGACATTGGTCTTTTCGTAACTAATCTTTTCCTGAATAAGGAGTGGCATTGCACATGTACTTTGTCAGCATGCCTATGTCGATCAAACACAGGAAGCTCTGCAGTCTACTTGTGACTTTACGCTGTAGGAAGATAAGTAAATAAATATAGGTAAACAACATTTGATGTGGCGTTTATATAAGTAACATATAAATGTTTTTCATATAAAGACCATTAAGAGACATAATCGCAAAAGGATCTTTGCATGATACTTTGGCGAGCTCTTTAAGCGTTGTTGTTTCCTTAAAATACATGCGTGTAGCAGATCCACTGGCAGGATGACAGCCAACCTGTTGCTTCAGTCGGTGCCATCTTTTGCCTTTACGCCTGGTGCAGCTGTTTTGTTCTTACGTGTTAGTGGACGTTTCTTGCGGGGAGGGCTTCTGTTCTTTTTCTCCGATGTACAACCCTCATCCTCATCTGAGTTCACCTCTGTTATAGCACGTCTTTTTTTGAAAACAGCAGTGTCAGATCAGGGGAAGCATGAACGTGGCTGAGAGAATAAAACTAAATAAAAAAAAAAAAAAACCCGCTAACCTTTACAAGTGGCATAAATTTACACCGGCTGTTATAGACTCAAATCAAATGTATGTTTTTATTCTATAATAGTAACAATAAGAGCAGCTCACTACTCAAAACAGTAAATGTAAGAAGCGCCTGGAATCGAACCCGCAACCTCTTGATTATGAGTCAGCAGTCCTTACCGCTGCACCACCCAAGCGGTTGTTTCAGCATTGTACCCTAACCCGATTTCTTTTTCTTCTCTTATATTCTTGAATTTTGTTTAATTCTTGTTTTGTTATACTTGTACCTTTTGTGAATGTGTTTATTTTTTATTTGGACTTCAGTCTTCACACATTACACACTTCATGTCAAAATTTTTTCATTAATACTATAACATGTAAAAAGTTTCTGTTTTAGGTATATGTTCAACATTTCCTGTCATCCTATATTTACCCAGATCGTTATAGACACAGAACACACTTGAAATGCATATGTTCCAAATGATGATATATTATTTACCCTATACAACTCCAGGCACCTCACATCAAGACAAACAGACTTGAGCTGGGAGAACTTTTTGTCTGAGTTGAGCTGCAGAGGTAGGGGGATGGGATAGCAGGCTGTTTGCTGCTTGTGCTGATTGACACATTTGCAAAACAAAAGATGCTAATAGAGAAGGGAGAAGGAATTTAAGGTGGCCTGGGATTACAAATTTTTTTCATGGGCTTTAGGGATTCTAGTGTTATCTGATAAAATTATCGATACCAGACCTTGTAGCATCACAGGGATATCTCTTGGAGGCTTGAGCTGGACATCCAAGTTTGAACAAATGACCATAACTCAAGGATGAGTAACATTAATGGACAGAACTTTGCACCAGTGGTCAGCCAATAGGATGGGGTTACTCCCAGGAGCAGCCACCTTCTGTCTTTCCAAGCAGGCCTTCTATCCTGGCAAGGAACTGGCACCCATCCTAGTTGGGACACTAGTCCATCCAACATAGCACTCATAGTATACTGTATATGACTGTGTGTATACTATACTAAAGTAGTGAGTCTCCATCCTGGATTTAACAACTGAGAAGGGAGGGCCATGTCTTATACAATCAGACAGATTCTTGCACAGTTGTTGTGCTCTGTAGCTTAAACATGGACCTTCTACTGGTATTTTGTTAAGTGTTAAAATCTTTAGTAAGTCAAAAAATGTGGCTTAAAATCAGATATTAGTCATTAACCTGTAATCAAAATTATCATATATCAGGAAGAATTCCATAACTTAAGATAATGTTTTAATCATTGGCCTTTGGTCAGAAATACTCTTGGTACCAGGTTGAATGATATATAGCCTTGTGGTGTTTGTTAAAATCAATCCATCACAACCTAAACATCCAATAACAATTAAATAAAAAAGATCAGAATGTGTAAGCCATTTTAAAATTATATCCTACTTCTATAACCAGGCAGTACCCCTTCCAACAAGCCTGTCTTTAAAAAGGCTAATCATTTAGGCACATACATGTTAGTAACAGTTATTTTTTTTTGTAACTTATAATGTCACATTAAGACAATGCTCTTATCAAATTGCATAGCACATGGCTAAGGGCTTGTTAATTCCCTCACACCTATCTATAGCCTCTGCTCTGGAAAAACTCTATAGCAGATGACAAAGAGATAGACAACCTTTGATTGAGAAGTCTGGCTCCACAGCCAATGCTGTGTATATGAATGAATCTATTTATAACTAGGCAGATTTCACCTGCACCAGCTGTGTCTAATACATTTGTGTCAGGACCTTATTCCTTTTGCCTGCTTGGCTTCTCCTATCTGTTTCTGTTGCTATGCAACTCTAACAATTCAGCAGTATGTGGGAGGACAGGTAGATAAATAAAAGGGGAACTTTGCACAAGTATTTTGTGCCAACATGACTTAGCAAAAGTTACTACTCAAGTCTTTCTAGTGTCTAATTATTTAGATGCTTTTTGATAATCTTGCTTACATGTCTGAATGATATTAATATTTAGTGATTTGCTGTTTTTGAATTTACTGTGTATGATCCATTGCCTTTTTTAGAACCACCCTTTGCCTAGTTTTTAGGGCTACCTTTAACTTTATTATTTGTTTTACAATGTATGTCAGTCTATTTTTTATTTTTCTTTTGAATCACATACTTTCAATAACACACATTTATTTTTAATTTTTACTCACTACCCTCCTTCTGTGATCTGATCCCAATTTGTACCCAGACTGGAAAATAATGGCATGGCTGATGGAATTCCACCGTCCTGGCTGCTTTGACTAAGAAACTATAGCTAGCTATTTGCACTGAGAGGACAACTTCCATTGAAGCTGCAGTCAAGAATACTGTTGTCAATTTGGATCTGCATCATCTTTATCTGATGCCAGACTGACATCACACCAAAAATTCAGACTTAATCAGTTTAAGAGGACATTCAATGGCTTGTTGATGAACAAGAATGACATCATGAATAAAATTCTTGGCAGAATCAGATGCAAAGCAGGATTAAAGATTGTAAATGACACAAGTCCATTGCAGATTACTCTCTTACACTCACTCAAATTCACACGTTTTTGACTTTGAGATGAAGGAAGAAGGTTGGAGAAAAAAAACCAGAGGAAAACCTACACAAACACAAGCAGAACAGAAATGCTCAACACAGAAAAAAAAACAGGTCAGCACTTCAAAAATAATTCTGAGCCTGTGAGAAGGTAGCGCCAACCCTTGCATGACTTACTTTTTTATGATAATAGTTTGGCAACACCTCAGCTAAACATTTTTAGTACTTATTTTGTGCAGTTCATGTTACAAATCTACAATCAACTGTATTTATTACCCAAATTGAACTTGACATATCATTGAATTAAAAAACAACCAATTTGTTTCCATGTTTTCATAGATATGAAGGAGATTTATTTTCTGTGAATTTCA